>NC_045988.1:25637574-25675074 GCF_010909765.2 Amblyraja radiata
ACCCTGCGGAGCCCAGCGGTCCTGCAACTCCCCCAGGGTGCCCGTGGACAGGGCGTATTCCCTTTCTAACCTCACCCGGGCACGGACGTAACCCCAGAAAAGGGGTATGTAGCCGGCTCGGGTACAGCCCTCCACCGCCTGGCACCGTGACTCGCGGATGGCCAGCTTGGCCAGGCCTAGGAGCAACCCAACCAGGACACCTTCAGCCTTACCCTCTCCCCTACGCACAGGGTGTCCAAAGATGAGGATGGTGGGTGAAAAATGCAGCCAGAAGGCAAGGAGCAGCCCCTTTAGGTATTGAAACAGTGGCTGCAGCCTCACGCACTCCATGTACACGTGGTACACAGACCCTTCCAGCCCGCAAAAGTGGGTCAGTTAGTCAGTTGGCCGGTCGGTCGGTCGGTCAGTTAGTTGGGTGTTTAGTTAGGTTGGTGGGGTTAGTTAGTTAGTTAGTTAGTTAGTTAGTTAGTTAGTTAGTTAGTTAGTTAGTTAGTTAGTTAGTTAGTTAGTTTGTTGGTTATGTAGTTAGTTGGTAGGTTGGTTAGTTAATTTGTTGTCACGTGTACCGAGGTACAATGAAAAGCTTTTGTTGCATGCTTTCCAATCAGCAGAAAGACAATACATGATTACAATCGATCCATTTACTGTGTACAGATACATGAAAAGGGAATAACATTTAGTGCAAGGTAAAGCCAGCAAAGTCCGATCAAGGAGTTAGGTAGTTAGTTAGTTACTTAAGTCTATTTACTTTAATTTAGAGATACAGCATGGAAACAGGCCCTTTGGCCCATCAAGTCCATGTCGACCAGCGATCCCCGAGGTGTGCGCTTTTCTGTGCCTCTTGCCTGATGGGAGAGGGGAGAAGAGGGAGTGTCTGGGGTGAGCATCATCCGTGATTAGGCTGGTGGCCCTGCCGAGGCAGCGTGAAGTGTAGGCGGAGTCAATGGGAGGGAGGTTAGTTTGCCCGTCTTGCTTGAATGATTTGAAGACTTACCCTAAGAGGGTGGGATCGGTGTCGAGTGTATGCCAGGGTGAGCAAGTGCTGCTAACACTGTAAAAAAGCAGAGATAAAGTAAAGATCAAACTTTTGTCGCCTTGAACTGTGGTATAATAGATTCGCTCTCGGACCCAGACCCCTCCGTGCCAGAGTCTGTCAGGCCCCAAGCACAAGAGAGACTGCAGATGCCGGAATTTCATGCAAAAAAACTAACTGTCAGAGGTACTCAGTGAGTCAGGCAGCAACTGTGGAGGCAAAGAGAGTTTGCTGTTTTGCTCAATCGATCCCCGAACAGAAGTGGGGTGTTAATAGCACATAATGTACAGGAGAGCTGAACTCTGGAAAACAAACAGTTAAACATGTTTTTATGCTGCACAGTGCACCAGCTAGTTCTGTTATTTTGTCAATGCCTTGAACCTCTTACATGACAAAAGGCAAATAAGAGGATTTCCAATGTTTTTGGCGCGAGACCCGGCATCAGTCTATCCCTCTGTTTCTGCAGTTCCCACCAGAGTTCCAGCACCAATTATTTGCTCCAGATTCCAGCCTCTGCAGTCCCTTGTATCTCCAAATAGGAATTCCGTTCAGTCATAGCTTGAAGCCACAGCTTGAACAACCAAGAGGTCTCTGCTGTCCCGAGTTGTTCTACAGCATTTACAATGTTGCCCGATCATTCCCGGTCTCGTTCTTTGCATCGTCTTTTCACCAACTTGTCCCGTTTATGTGCGATGTTATGTGCCCATGGTGCTGCTGCAAGCAAGAATTTAACTGTACCTGTACCTCACCGTGCATAGGACAATTGACAATGTTACGTTCCACTGTACTTTCGAGACCTGGACTACATACAGTTGGCATTGGAAACATATCATCAATAGTGTCTTCACAAACTCCTTCAGTTTCACTGGAAGAATAAAGGACCTGTCCTACTTACACGATTTTTTCGGCAACTTGCCGGCACGCATCATAGTCGCAGCAGGTTGCCGAAAAAATGTCAAAATATTGAAAATTTAGCGGCGACCAGAAAAGGGTACGACTCATGACCAAACAGACGTCACCCTGTGACATGTCTACACGTGACGCCTGTGTGGTCGTTAATAGTCACACCCTTTTCTGATCGCCGCTAGATTTTGAAAATTTTCGGCGACCTGCTGCGACTTTGACCGGTGCCGGCAAGTCGACTAAAAAAATTGCGTAAGTGGGACAGGCCCTTAAGTGAACCAATATCAGCTAGCACTTGAAGGCTGATACCTCAAGCACTCAGTCCCTTGTTTAACCAAGTTGGCTAGGCTGGGTACACTCCATTGTCTCATGCTGGACATCAGGCATGCTGTTCCAAACTTCATATTGGGAAGAGATTGCTTAGTGGAGGGAGAAAAAGACTCAAGAATGTGCTCAAAACTCTCCTGAAGAAGTGAAACGACCAGAAATGTGTTCCAAGCTCTGTAATAGCAGGAGATTGTTAAGCAAAAAGAGAAAACAAATTACGAATGTGCTCAAAACTTTCTTGAAGAGGTGCAACATCCGCACTGACTCCTGGGATCTTCTGGCCCGCAGCCAAACAGGTGTTGAAGGATTGAGATTGAGACCTGTGAAACCTTATGTAGAGGGGAGAGAGAAGTCCTGCCCAAACCGGCCACTTCCTCATGGACCTGCCAGCCACTTCCTGCTCCATGTGTGGAAGTGAAAACAAGACAACCTTAATTCTGAGGAACTGCTTGAGAATAATGGTTAGCATTTAAAGAAATAATATAACTTGTCCTTGCTGACAATAACACGTTGACGCATGGCGACTGCAAAAAAGTTGTCCTTTCAACACTTCCCTTCCCACTCTCCAGATCATAAAATGGTCGGCATGGACTTGATGGACAGTGGGGCCTATTTCCATGCTGTATCTCAGAGAAACCAAATTCTCTCAACTATTTTGGGTGACGTTGGCTTGGGAGAGAATGTTGATGTAGGTTTGCTTATCTAGCAGTGGAACAGGAGGACCTTGTGGAGACAGCAATGGCAGTGCCTCCTCAGTACCTTGAAGTGATTGCTGTTCATAGGTTTGAGTTTGGGTTATTGTCACGTGTACCGAGGTACAGTGAAAAGCTTTTGTTGCGTGCTAACTAGCCAGTGGAAAGACAGTACATGATTACAATCGAGCCGTCCACAGTGTGCAAAAACATGATAAAGGGAATAATGTGAATAACGTTTAGTGCAAGATAATGTCCAGTAAAGTCAGACCAAAAAAAGTCCAAGGGTCCACAAAGAGGTAGATAGTAGCTCATGACTGCTCTCTGGTTGGTGGTAGGATGGTCCAGTTCAGAAGATGGTTCAAGTGTCAGAGATAGAGGGGGTTATGGAACACTGTTGTTCATTGATTCATCAATATTGAGTCCTCATCCTCAAATACTCCTTTCCTCAGCTAACAAAAGGCCACGTGGCTGTGAATTCCATCTTCAGCATAAGGTCATAAGTGATAGGAGCAGAATTTGGCCATACGGCCCATCAAGTCTACTCCATCATTCATTCACTCCCTCCATCCTAACCCCATTCTCCTGCCTTGTCCCCATAACCGTTGACACTCATACTAATCAAGAATCTATCTATCTCATCTTAACATTTGCTTTTGCAGAAATGTGACTTGTGACAGATGGGTCTCATTTTCCAAGCCACAGAGTTACACAACTCCGGACCAGCTGTGAAATGGAGAAGACTCTAGGCACACAACTCAAAGCCACTTTATCTGCTCACTTGGTAAAGAAGGGACCTCCGAGAACTTCCCCTTGCAACAGTAACGTGTACCAATATAGAATGAAAAACGTTGCTTGCATGCTATCCAGTCAAATCACACTATCCTTGAGTACAACCAAGCCCAACACAGGTACAACAGGTGGGGCAAAGAGAAAAATGCCAGAGTGAAGAAAGTGGTGTTACAACATACGAGCATTACAGTTCCAGAGAAACTGTCCAAGGATTGCAATGAGGTTGGTTGGAAGATCAAGACCACACCTTAGTTTAAGGAATTGTTCAACGTTGGTGCCTGTGAGATCTGCAGGGTAATATAGAGAGAAGCACTGACCTTCCTCCTCATGTACTTTCAGATGGTACATGATGAGGGGGGTGGGAGTTGGAACCTTCATGTGGCAACGAATGCAATCAACCTGGCGTGCACAATCAAATAAGATCAAATATAACTAGTTGTCCCACAACTTTAGGCTGTGCACGCCATACGCAAGAAGAAAAAGAAGTACATGGTGAGGGAGCTGGGAGGTGGTATAAGGAACCTCAATGAGATGCTTACTGAATCCTAGAGATGTTACATACATATATAACAATGTGCAGGTGGGGTGCGCATACAAGTACCAAAAACAACCTTACTTACAAAGTGGCAGACTCAGTAGGGCTGTCATTTTTCAACCTAAAACAAGCAATGTAAAGTTAATATACGCGAGGTTAAACCCTTACAAATTACGTTCACAACTGCAGTCTTGTGCTGCACCAAATAACCATGGTAGTACAGAAGACTGATTGTTACTCTTGGTTCTGTAACCGTTCCATCCGTCTCATCAGGATGTACCTGATCCAAAACGAGCCTTTCATTTTTGAAATTATCCCCGAGGAGATTGCTCATGTAACCGTGAAGAACTCTCAAGGGAAGTGGCCGTGGGATTTGCACAAGAGTTTGGAGGTTCTCCCCATGTTCTATTCCTGAGCCATGAAAGAATGGGCCATGCAATGGGGCCATACAAAGCCATTCCCTTTCTGTAAATGCAATCCAATGAGAGTCATACAGCTGTACAGCCCGGAAACAGCCCCTTTGCCCCCCCCACCCCCACCCCCACCCTCACCCTCCCCCCCCCCCCCCCCCACCCCCATCCTCGCCCTCCCCCCCCCCCCCCCCCCCCCCCCCCACCCCACCTGCCCCTTGTCCATGCCACTCATTCTGGGCAGGTATTGTTTGATTGCATTTGGCCCCTATCCCTCTAAACCCTTCAAACCCTAGGGGTCACAGTTTAAGGACAAGAGGGAAGTCTTTTAGGGCCGAGATGAGAAAATCATTTTTTACACAGGGAGTGGTGAATCTGTGGAATTCTCTGCCACAGAAGGTAGTTGAGGCCAGTCATTGGCTATATTTAAGAGGGAGTTAGATGTGGCCCTTGTGGCTAAAGGGATCAGGGGGTATGGAGAGAAGGCAGGTACAGGATACTGAGTTGGATGATCAGCCATGATCATATTGAATGGCGGTGCAGGCTCGAAGGGCCGAATGGCCTACGCATGCACCTATTTTCTATGTTCCTATGTTTCTATCCATATATCTGTCCAAAATGTCTTATGAAAGTCACAATCGTATCCTCTTTTACAGCTCGCTCCAGTTATGGAAGGTCCTCTGAGTGAAAATGTTGCCCCTGACATTCCTTTCAAATCTCTCCATTCTCTCTTAACGTCCATGCCCTCCAATTTTAGAATCCTCTATGTTGGGGAAAAGACCATGAGCCTCCACTTTATCCATGCTGCCCCCACATTATACTGTCTGCTTCAAAAGATCTACCCTTAGCTTCCCACATGCCACGTCCCAGCCTAACCAGCTACTCCCTATAACTCAAGCCCACAAGTCCAGGTAACATACTGATAACTCTTTTCTGCATTTTCCAACTTAATGACAGCCTTCCTCCACTATAATAATAATAATAATAATAATAATAAATAATAAATCCCCTTATTCAGGGGAAATTCAGATGTCCTTGCAGCACACTAATAAAAATACAACATAGCATTAAAGAAGTTTAACATTAAAACATAAAAACATCCCCCCACAGTGGGAACCACTGTGGGGGAAGGCACAAAGTCCAGTCCCTCTCCCCATGTCCACCCATAGTCGGGCCTATTGAGGCCTCCACAGTCGCCACTACGTAGGTACGCAGTACACCTGAACCGTAAGCATGGTCTCATCAATGATTTGTACAGCTCTATCATGATCTTTTATACTCAATATCCTCCCATTGAAAGGCAACTGTGCCCAATGTCTTCTTTACCTCTTTGTCCAATTTTTACAACACATTACTCTCTACCTTTAGGGAGCCATGCACCCTGCACTCCTTGGGATCCCTTGTTCTTTAGACTTTACTTTAGACTTCAGACATACAGCGCAGAAACAGGCCCTTCGGCCCATCGAGTCTGCGCCGACCAGCGATTACACCGTACCCTAGCACTACCCTACACACTAGGGACAATTTACAATTTTCCAGAAGACAATTAACCTACAAACTTGCAAGACTTTGGTGTGTGGGAGGAAGCCACCAACAGCACCCATAGTCAGGATGGAACCCGGGTCTCTGGTGCTGTAAGGCAGAAACTCTATCGCTGTGTCACCATGCTGCCCTTTTAAAGTACAATTGTTCGACACTCTCCAGGGCTATATCACTTGTCTTCCAATTTCTGGTGCAAATCTTAAGTATACAGTATATATATTAATAGCATCATTTGCATTACTTGGCAAATTGGATGGCATGGACAGTGGGAAGAAACTGCCCCGTGTGTGTTTTCAAACTTCTGTATCTCCTGCCTGATGGGAGAGGGGAGAAGACAGAGTGATCGGGATGAGACTGGCCCTCGATGATGCTGACAGCCTTGCTGAAGGTGGTGTCAATGGAAGGGAGGCTGATTTGTGTAATGGTCTGGCCCACTACAGTCGTGTCATCTGCAAACTTGTGGATTGAATTGGATTGTTGTTTGGCTGCACAGTCGGGAATGAATAAGGATTAATGTAAGGAGCTGAGAACACATCCTTGCGAGGGGCCATGGTGAAGAATGATCACGGAGGATGATTTGGCACCTTTCCTCACTGACTGTGTTCTGTGCATCAGAACGTCGAGGATCCAGTCGCAGAAGGGAGTGCTGACACCAAGTTCCATGAGTTTGCAGATGAGCTTAGATGGGATAATGGTATTGAAGGCTGTTGTAGTCCATGAATGAGAGTCTATTGTTGGTGTCCTTATGCAAGTGTTCCAGGGATGAGTTTTGGGCCATGGATGGACCTGTTGTGGCGCTAGATAATCTATAGTGGATCAAGGCTGCTTGCTGGACTGGAGCAAATGTGTGCCATAAACAGCCTCTCGGAACAATTCATAATGGTGGATGTCAAGGTTACTGGAGGTAGTCATTAAGGCATGAGATCTTATGGACCAGTCCACTGACATGTCATCCATTTCCACAGACTAACAACTGAACAGCTTTCTGTATCGGACCTTCCCGCTTCACTTTCATTGTGTGGCAGGGAGCAGAAGCACAGATAGATGATCAGATTTCCGGAAATGTGGTGGGAAAATTGAGCGGTATGTGTTTTTATGTATGTGTAGTGGAGGTCGAGGGTGTTCTAGCCCCTGGTGGGACACAAGACACGCTAATTGTATTACGCTTTCGAGGTGGGCTTGATTAAAGTCTCCAGCTACAATGACTTGGGCTTTGGGCTGTTTTGTCGCAAGGATATTGATAGCAGAGTACGGTTCATTCAGAGGAAGTTTGACATCTGCAATGGGGGGGGGGAGTGGATGTAGACTGCTGTCAGTGTAGCTGAGGTTAATTCCTTTGCAGGTAGTGGAAAAGGCACTTCACTGTTAAATAGTCCAGGTCCCGGGGGCATGAGCACGCAATGCCCGCCACGTCTGAGCACCATGAGGTGTTGATTAGAAACTAGACCCTCCACCTCTAACCTTGCCCGATGATGCCATGTGGTCCATCCAGTGAAGGGAGACTCCCTGGGGCTGAATGGCACAGTCAGGTATGTCGGGGGGGTAAGCCATGTCTCTGTGAAACGGACCACACTGTAGTGTCTCACTTCTCTAAGGTTGGTTACTCTGGCCTTAAGTTCTGCCTTTCATTGAGTTTTGATCTTCAAACACTTATTTTCCTCAGTCGACCAACAGCCATGTTGTGGTGTATTCCAACTTGGACATCTGCCTTCGACATCAGAGATGTGACTCGTGAAATATGAGGAATGAACCACTATTCCCAGCCAACAGAGATATGCAACTCTGGGCCAGTTGTGAATTGGAGAAGGTAGACACAAAATGCTGGAGTAACTCAGCGGGACAGGCAGCATCTCTGGAGAGAAGGAATTAACATGTCTAATATTGAATAATAAAAGTTCGATTTGGAGAAGGCTGGAGGACATGAATAAATGTGTGACTTGTGCCATCTGGATTATGAAGGCTCTTCTAAGATGTTTTACCCTGCAACGCTAAAGGGTCTGTTCAATGTCGGTGCCTATGAGATGTACAGGGTGATGGAGAGAGAAGCACTGCCCTTCCTCCCCTTGTACTTTCAGATGATACATGGTGTGGGAGCTGGGAGGTGGTACAAGGAACCTCAATGAGATGCTCACTGAAACCTGGAGATAACAATGTGCAGCTGGAGGTAAGGTAGGTTAAGATGCAGACACTGGTTTAGTTTAGAGATACAACACAGAAACAGGCCCTTCAGCCCACCGAGTCCATGCCGACCAATGACCCCGTACACTAGCACTATCCTACACACTAGGGACAATTTACAATTTTATTTTACAAAAGCCAATTGACCTACAAACCTGCACATCTTTGGAATGTGGAAGGAAACCCGAGTCCTCGGATAAACCCACACAGATCACAGGGAGTACGCACAAACTCTGCACAGTCAGCACCCGTGGTCGGGATCAGACCCAGGACCCTGGTGCTGTAAGGCAACAAGTCTACCACTGTAGGTACACAAAATTGCTGGAGGAACTCAGCGGGTGCAGCAGCATCTATGGAGCGAAGGAAATAGGCGACGTTTCGGGCCGAAACCCTTCTTCAGACTGATGGGGGGTGGGGAAAGAAAGAAGGAAAAAGGGAGGAGGAGGAGCCCGAGGGCGGGCGGATGGGAGGGTGGGAGGAGACAGCTAGAGGGTGAAGGAAGGGGAGGGGACAGCACAGGCTAGCCAAATTGGGGGAATTCAATGGTGATGCCATAAGGGCGCAAGGACCCCAGACGGAATATGAGGTGCTGTTCCTCCAATTTCCGCTGTTGCTCACCCTGGCAATGGAGGAGACCCAGGACAGAGAGGTCGGATTGGGAATGGGAGGGGGAGTTGAAGTGCTGAGCCACCGGGAGGTCAGGTAGGTTAAGGCGGACTGAGCGGAGGTGTTCGGCGAAACGGTCGCCCAACCTACGCTTGGTCTCACCGATGTAAATTAGCTGACATCTAGAGCAACGGATGCAGTAGATGAGGTTGGAGGAGATACAGGTGAACCTTTGTCGCACCTGGAACGACTGCTTGGGACCTTGAATGGAGTCGAGGGGGGAGGTGAAGGGACAGGTGTTGCATTTCTTGCGGTTGCAACGGAAAGTGCCCGGGGAGGGGGTGGTGCGGGAGGGAAGGGAAGAATTGACGAGGGAGTTGCGGAGGGAGCGGTCTTTGCGGAAGGCAGACATGGGGGGAGATGGGAAGATGTGGCGAGTGGTGGGGTCACGTTGGAGGTGGCGGAAATGGCGGAGGATTATGTGTTGTATTTAAGATTAAAGAGGGCTTCAAGGTGGCACAGTCTACCACTGTGCCACCTTGAAGCCCTCTTTATCATTTACACGTCATAATTTACAAGACGCGCCATGTACCAAAAACAATCTTACTTACATATAGTCAGACCCGTTAAAGATGTCATTTTTAAATCTGCAACAAGCAATGGAAAGTTAATATATGAGAGTATAAAGGGCCTGTCCCACTTGGCGATTTTTTCGGAGACTGCCGGCACCATTGACTGACGTATGAGGTCACCGAAAAATACGCGGTGTGATGCGGCGTTACGCGGCGGTGACGCGGCATGATGATATATGTTTTTTTCAAATGTTGCAACGTTTTTTTCGTCGCCGTTGGATTTTGAAATGTTCAAAATCTTTTGGTGACACTGATATGACGCCGGCAGTCACCGATAAAAATCACCAAGTGGGACAGGCCCTGTAAACCTTTACAAATGACATTGATAACTAAGGTTATGCACTACACTAATCAGCGATGATGCCACAGAAATCAGGTTATATGCTCTGGGTTCAGTAAGTGCCCTGTCCATCTCATGATTGTGTCAGAATGTACATCGTCCAAACTACACCTTTCATATTTGGAGGTTAGGTAGATTAGGGTGCAGACACAGGTTTAGTTTTGAAATACAGCACAGGAACAGGCCCTTCAGCCCACAGAGTCCGTGCCGACCAGCGATTGGAATCGGATTAAGGAACCTCAAAAAGATGCTTACTGAATCCTGGAGCCACTACATACACATACAATGCAAGGGCGGAGGTAGGATAGGTTGGGGTGCACACACGGGTACCAAAAACAATCTTACTTACAAATAGTCAGACTCGGTAGCGCTGTCATTTTTAAATCTGCAACAAGTAATATAAAGTTAATATGTGTTTAAGAAAGAACTGCAGATGGTGGAAGAATCAAAGGTAGACAAAGATGCTTGAGAAACTCAGCGAGTGAGGCAGCATCTATGGAGCAACGGTGCCGTTTCGGGTCTCCACCGCTGAGTCTCTCCAGCATTTCTGTCTACCTCAAAGTTAATATATGAGAAGTTTACGTCACTAATCAATAATGGTGGCACAGAAAGGTTCAGTAACTGCTCCAAGTCTCTCCTCACTGTGTCAGGATGTACATGGTCCAAAAATAAGCTTTCATTTCTTAAATCACCTCCAAGAAGATTCACCTGTAACAGTGAAGGGACTGTTCGAGGCAGGAAGCGTGTGATTTGCAGGAAAGATTAGAGATGCTGTTGTTCCCATCTTCTGGTGCTTAGTCATTGAAAGCACAGCGATTAAACTGAGCCTTCCCAAGCAATTTCCTTTCTGAAGCACAGAAACAGGCCCTGCGGCCCACGAAGTCCGCGTCGACCAGCGATCCCCATGCATTTGCACTATCCGACACACACCCATAGGGACAATTTACACACACACCAAGCCAATTCACCTACATACCTGTACGTCTTTGGAGTGTGGGAGGAAACCGAAGATCTCGGAGAAAACCCACGTGGTTACAGGGAGAACGTACAAACTCCGCACAGACAGCACCCGTAGTCGGGATTGAACCCGGGTCTCCGGCACTGCAAGCGCTGTATGTCCCACTTAGGAGACCTAAACAGCAACCTCTGGTAACCTTGCCCGCCACCCAAAAAAAATTCAAGGTCGAGGTGACCTGCAACCTCCTACCACCTCCCACGCATATGTTGAAAACCTTCCTCGACTATGAAGAAAACCGGCTTCGACTAGACCTGCGACTAAAAAATTATCGATTTTTAAAACGGCAACTTATTTTTAGTCGAGGCCGGTTTTAATCATGATGAAAAAATAGCAGCAACCTAGATGAAGCCTCGACCACACGGAAACCACTTTCGACCATTAGGGAGAGTGACCAAAACCTCCGGTGACCTCATGGAAACCTTGGGTGGCGGGCAAGGTCACCAGAGGTTGCTGTTTAGGTCTCCTAAGTGGGACAGGGGCTTTAAGGTAGCAACTCTATCGTTGCGCCACCGTGCCGCCCCATGTATTCCAATTAAAATTATAGTCATAGTTATGCAGCAGGGAAACAGCCCTTCAGCCCAACTTGTCCATGCCGACCAAATTCGCATTATGGCCTCGTCCCATTTGCCTGCATTTGCCCATATACCTCTAATCCTTATCCATATGTCTGTCCAAATGTCTTTTGAAAGTCATAAATGTGTCCATTTTAATTGCTTACTCTGGCAGCTCATTCCAGATACGGACTATCCTCGAAGTGAAAAGGTTGTTTCTGAAGTATCTTTAAAATCTCTCACCTTTAGCCCATGCCCCTTGTTTTAGAATCCTCTACCCTGGGAAAGGGACTGTGAGTGTTCACCTTATTTATGCCACTCATCATCACAAACATCTTATAAGTTCACTGCTCAGCCTCCCGCATTCTATAGAAACAGGTCCTTGCCTTTGCAACGCTATCCTTATAACTCAACACACAAGTCCAGGTGGCATCCAGGTGACAAGCTCTTCTGCACTCATTCAAACTTAATGTTTCAGTTCAGTTTATTGTCACATGTACTGAGGTACAGTGAAAAGCTTTTGTTGCATGCTAACCAGTCAGCAGAAAGACAATACACAAATACCCTTGGGGCTGCACCCTAGGGTTCTGAAAGAGGTGGCTTTAGAGACTGTGGTGATTGTGATATTTGATAGTGATATTTCAAGAATCACTAGAGTCAGGAGTGGTTCCAGATGATTGGAAATTGGCCAATATTACACCGCTGCACAAAAAGGGAGCAAGGAAGAATAGACTCTCGCACTAGTGGAAACATCAGATAGATAGCCGTAGTTTCCCAGGTTAAGCCGCTAGCATTACACCTGTAGTCACACTCCGTTCAAACCCCGTAAGGGCCTGTCCCACTTGGGCGTCATTTGCACGTCATTTACGTAACATCATTTACGCGTCAGGACCCACGACGTGCATGTCGTGACGCGCGCATAGCGTGCATTATGCGCGCATGGCGCGTGGTGAGGCGTGGCGGTGTAGGCAGTGACGCGTGGTCGCGCTCGGCGCCCATAGGATTCCCTGCATGTCCATGTGCCAATCTAAAAGCCTCTGAAACACCACTTTGGTATCTGCCTCCAACCACCTCACGCACAAGTGGGACAGGCCCTTAAGGCAGTAATGCTACCACTGCACCACCATGCTGCCCTAACCTTTCCCATTTTATTCTCCTACAGTTTACTTCAGTCTTGCAACAAAATTACAGCAAATATATAGCCATTCGCAACCCACTGAGTATTCACTTTGACTCACTCCAAAACCTCCCACATGAAATGTGCGGCTCGATTAAAAGAAAGCCCAGCTTCCAATTGTCCAGGTGGTCACAGGAGATCAAAGGTAAAGCAATCCATGGGCCCTCTGAGGGAGAAAGTCAGGACTGGGTGCACAGAAAGAGTCTTACTCTTTCACAGATGGTTAGGTAGCTGACATGTGCTAGTCCTCTACCCGCTACTCATGGTTTAACTGGCAAGAAGAGAATACGTTCCCCTCCAGACCATGACAGGGGGGATTTTCAACACTGCCTCAAATTATCTATTATCTAAAAGTAAACTTTATTCATTCAAAAACTTTTTTCATACAATTACAATTCAAAACAACAGTTTTTCTACAAGCTATCTTTACATCATTGTGTTGTTCACTCTTTGTAGTGACAGCGATACCAGTTCTACATGTTGCTTGTGTTCACAGCACTGTTGCCACTTATACAGACACACATTTCAAGGGTTTGAGAGGTTTCTAACTAGGGCTCAGCCCCTCAGTGAACAGTGGCTGAAAGGCTCCAGTCTGCAGCCCTTCCTCACTGTGCAAAGAACACGGCCCTTTAGCCCACCAGGTCCGAGCTGAACACAATACCTGATACATCACTCACCTGCCTCCAGGTGATCCATACCCCTCCATTCCCCGCATGTCCATGTGCCTATCTAAAAGCCACTTTGGTATCTGCCTCCAACCACCTCTGGCAGTGTGTTCCAGGCACCTGCCGGCCTTTGTGTAAAAGCCTTGACCCACACAAATCATTTAAACTTTGCCCCCTTTAACTTAAGCTACATCCGCTAGTCTTTGACATTTCCAGCCAGGGATAAAGGGTTTGACTGTCTATCTATTTCTCTCATCATTGTATATGCTTCCATTAACCTCTGGCCATCTATAGAAAACGATCCAGGTTTGTAGCTAATACCCCCCTAATTCAGGCAACAGACTGCACCCTCTCCAAAGCCTCCAAAACCTGAAATGGGAGATGGCAAAATGTATTTTACTCACAGTGGTATTGTGAAGTACTCATAGAACTTCTGCTGTCGAAGGAAATGCCTGAAATGCAATTAACATCTGTTAACATCTGTAAGAGATACAGTATTATTGCTCTGGAAAGTAACGTGTCAAAAACCATTGATATATCAGTAACCAATGCCTGCTCCTTTGAATCTTGCCAGCCTTTAATGCCCATGACAGGATACACAAACTGAGCTTTCAAAATAATCTGAGATGGGAAAGAAAATCAAAAGAAAAACTGAAACCAAAATCATGTAGAAAATGCTGGAAACAGGCAACATGTCAGGCAGTGTAGGAAGGAACTGCAGATGCTGGTTTGCACCGAAGATAGACACAGAAAGTTGTAGTAACTCAGTGGGACAGGCAGCATCTCTGAATAGAAACATGGAAACATAGAAAATAGGTGCAGGAGTAGGTCATTCAGCCCTTCGAGCCTGCAACGCCATTCAATGTGATCATGGCTGATCATCCAACTCAGTATCCCATCCCTGCCTTCTCTCCATACCCCCTGATCCCTTTAGCCACAAGGGCCACATCTAACCCCCTCTTAAATATAGCCAATGAACTGGCCTCAACTACCTTCTGTGGCAGAGAATTCCACAGATTCACCACTCTCTGTGTAAAAAATGATTTTCTCATCTCGGTCGTAAAAGACTTCCCCCTTATCCTTAAACTGTGACCACTTGTTCTGGACTTCCCCAACATCAGGAATAATCTTCCTGAATCTAGCCTGTCCAACCACTTAAGAAAGTTGTAAGTTTCTATAAGATCCCCCCTCAATCTTCTAAATTCTAGCGAGTACAAGCTGAGTTTATCCAGTCTTTCTTCATATGAAAGTCTGGTGAACCTTCTCTGTACTCCCTCTATGGCAAGAATGTCTTTCCTCAGATTAGGAGACCAAAACTGTATGCAATACTCCAGGTGTGGTCTCACCAAGACCCTGTACAACTGCAGTAGAACCTCCCTGCTCTTATACTCAAATCCTTTTGCTATGAATGCTAACATACCATTTGCTTTCTTCACTGCCTGCTGCACCTGCATGCCTACTTTCAATGACTGGTGTACCATGACACCCAGGTCTCGTTGCATCTTGCCTTTTCCTAATCGGCCATTATTCAGATTAAAAAAAAATGTCTTTTAAATAATAACTTAATTTACTCTCTCTCCCCCCATCTCTCTCTCTCCTTATCTATTCCCCCTCTCTATCTCCGCCTTCTCTGTCTCCCCTCTCTCTCCCCCTCTTTCTCCCCTTCTCTCTCTATCCCCCCTCTCTCTCTCTCTATCTCCCTCTCCCCCTCACTCCCTCTCTCTACACCTCTCCCTCTATTTCTCAATCACCCTCTCTCTCCCTCCCCCCTAGCCCTCTATTGCTCTCTCTCCCTCCTCTTTGTCCCACGTCCCCTCCCCTCCTCTCTCTCCCTCTCCCCTCTATCTCCAGCCCTTTATTTCTCAGTCATTCAGTCTTCCCTCTGTCTCTCCTCCAACTCTCTGTCTCTCTCTGTCTCTGTCTCTCCCTGTCTCTTTTTTTTTTCCTATTTTTAATTCCAAGACTTTATTCGACACAACAAATATTACAACAGATCAAAGTCATAAACAAAAAAAGAAATTACATTATACCAAGTGTCATTATAAAACAACATTACAATCATTATTCACAATACTCTCAACCCCACGCGGTGACCAGCGCCCACGGAAAACCTCCAAAGTCCCCGTGGACACCGCGTGTTCCCTCTCCAGGGACACACGTGCACGGACGTAGGCCCAAAAGAGGGGCAGGCAGCCGACTCTAGCCTGACCATCGACCGCCTGCTGCCTGGACCCGCGAATAGCCATCTTGGCCAGGCCCAGGAGCAAACTGACAGGTAAGTCCCACCCCCCCACTTGGCTCTCCCCACACCCTGCCTTGTGTCCAAACACAAGAATCGTAGGACTAAAATGCAACCAGAACTTTAGAAACAACCCCTTCAGATATTGGTATAGGGGCAGTAGCCTCTCACACTCCATATACACATGGAACACGGCCTCTTCCTCTCCACAGAAAATACAAGCAGTGGACGAGCCTGTGAACCGACTCAAAAGTTTGTTACATGCCACCGCTCTGTGTAGCACTCGCCACCCTCTCCCTGTCTCTCTCTCTCTGTCTCTCTCTCTCTGTCTGTCTCCCTCTCTCTCTCTCTCTCTCTCTCTCTGTCTCTCTCTGTGTCTCACCCAGTTTATTGAATCTCCCGTTATATTCTCAGCCCAAACCACTCATCTCTCCCCCACCGACCGCATCCCATGTCTCAATCAATAGGAATGGATGATGTTTCGGGATGAGACCATTCTTGAGTCTGAAGAAGGGTCTCGACCCGAAACGCCACCCATTTCTTCCATCTGTTACCAGCATTTTGTTTCTATCAACAAGTCAGGCAGCAACTGTGGAGAGAAGAACAGAGTTAACGTTTAAGGTCCATAATGATTCAATGATCATTGAATTACCTTCATCAGAACAGCAAAGATTCTGATGAAGGATCTTTAACCTGAAATGATACCTCTGCCTCACCCTCCACATACGCTGCCTGACCTGCTGAGTGCTTCCAGCGTTTACTGTTTCTCTTTGAGATTTGAAAGTCCCCATCTGAATGAAGTGTTGGCAGAACACTGAATGCAGGTCAGCCCTAGGGCTCAGTGCTATAAACGCAAGTGTGAGTGTACATCGAGGAAGTGAGCGTAATGTGTGGTACACTTTTATCAAATCAATTTATCCAAAAGTAAGGAGTGGGAAGTTGAAATAAGATCTCCACAGCACTGTGAGACTATGAAGGAGAACAGGATTAAGAATTTTCTGTTCTGAATTGATTTGAATTGAATTGAATTGAATACCTTTATTGTCATTCAGACCTTACGGTCTGAACAAAATGTCGTGCCTGCAGTCATACATACAATCATACAATAATAAACAACAATAAACACAAATTAACACCACCACAGTGAGTCCTCCAAGCACCTCACTGTGGTGGAGGCAAAAATCTTAGGGCTGCAGTCTCTTCCTTCCTCTTCTCCCTCTGCGCTGAGGCGATACCCCACCGGGCGATGGTAAATCAGTCCCGCGGCTCACCGAACCCCGCAACGGGCCGGCTCAAACTCAAACTTCAGCTCGGGGTGATCGAAGCTGCCGACCTCCAGTCCAGCGGACGCAGCCACTGGCCCGCAGCTGAACCCAGGACTCAGGTCACCGCCGCCAGAACGCCGTCCCAGCCACCGGAGCACCGTTCCAGCCCCGAGCCGGATCGCCCTCACGTGAGTGCTGTTCCTCCCTCGAGCTGGGCCACTCCGACGGGAGTGCCGTTCCTCCCTTGAGCTGGGCCACTCCGACGGGAGTGCCGTTCCTCCCTTGAGCTGGGCCACTCCGACGGGAGTGCCGTTCCTCCCTCTGATATTATTGACCAGTCAGAATCTGAGAGGACAACCACCTGGATGCCAGAGAATGTGGTTTGTGAAGAAGCTTCCACTAAAGAGAAATAACCCCAGTCAGACGAAACAGCGGAGAAGTTGGTGGAGAACGCAACGCATGGGCGAGATCCGTCTGCTGGTGGAACCCAGCAGGTCAAAGAGGAGAACTTTAGAAGCAATGAACCGCAGATGCTGGTCTACAAAAGAAGACACAAAATGCTGGAGTAACTCAACGGGTCAGGCGGCATCTCTGGAGAACGTAGATAGGTGACGTTTTGGGTTGGGACCCTTCTTCAGACTGCTGAAGGAGGACAACCATGAAAGTGGGCATAACTTGATGATAATTTGCAATGGAGCAGTACAATGGTGATGCAAGAGTGTGAAGATGCTGGAGACTTGGGCTGCTGAGTTTAACCCACTCAGTTCCTCCAATAGTGTATCTACTGCTCAAGCGTCCAACCTCTGCAACCTCTTGTGTCTCCTAGGATCAGTCCTCCAAATGGACTCCAGGAATAGAGACAGTGATAGAAACAATATGAATGATTCAGAACTGGAGACAAGCAACAAGCAAGTGAAGGACATTGGTGACAAAGCCAGGTCCAAGCATAAGGCAAGAGGTCAGAAAACTAAGAGATGTACGTGGAACATGATGCCCACCATTCAGACTACTCAGGAAACATGTCTGAGGAGTGTACCTCAAGGAACATCAGCTCAACAACACGTAGTCCGTGAAAGAGGTGACTAGCAACATTAAGGCTGCACACTGTGGGAAGGAACTGCAGGTGCTGGTTTAAACCAAAGATAGACACAAACAAAATGTGTCAGTGTTGGATACAAACAGACCAAAGGCTAAAAAATGGAAAATGCTAATGGGAAAAGCACAGATGTGAAGAATAAACTGAGAAACTATGCAAATAACATCAAAGCAGGTGCTCAAGAAGTGCTCATGTCCTCGCTCTTCAGGGAACAGGGATTCCCCTCCTCCACCATAGATGAGGCTCGCACCAGGGTCTCTTCCATACCCCGCAACACTGCTCTCTCTCCCCATCCCCGCTCTCGCAACAAGGGCAGAGTCCCCCTAGTCCTCACCTTTCACCCCACCAGCCGGCAAATACAAATCATCCTCTGCCATTTCCGCCACCTCCAACGTGACCCCAACACTCGCCACATCTTCCCATCTCCCCCCATGTCTGCCTTCCACAAAGACCGCTCCCTCCGCAACTCCCTTGTCAATTCTTCCCTTCCCTCCCGTACCACCCCCTCCCCGGGCACTTTCCGTTGCAACCGCAAGAAATGCAACACCTGTCCCTTTACCTCCCCCCTCGACTCCATTCAAGGACCCAAGCAGTCGTTCCAGGTGCAACAAAGGTTCACCTGTATCTCCTCCAACCTCATCTACTGCATCCGCTGCTCTAGATGTCAGCTGATTTACATCGGTGAGACTAAGCGGTGGTTGGGCGATCGTTTCGCTGAACACCTCCGCTCAGTCTGCAAGAAGCTACCTGAACTCCCAGTGGCTCAGCACTTCAACTCCCCCTCCCATTCCCAATCTGACCTCTCTGTCCTGGGTCTCCTCCATTGCCAGAGTGAGCAACAACTTGAAATTGGAGGAACAGCACCTCATATTCCGCCTCGGTAGCCTGCGTCCGGAACAACGAGACAGGCCCTTTACTATTGTATTATCATGACCATATAAAATTTTCTTACTAACTTTGCATATGGCTTATATAACATTTCATGCAAAAATCTTACTATTCCAACAGCTGATAACAACAAAAAGCACAGCCCTTCCTTTAATTGGAGCCCTAGAACCCACCACGAACTCAGCATAACAGATTTTACTTTGACTGTCAATAGCACCTGCTTTTATGTTATTTGCATAGTTTCTCAGTTTATTCTTCACATCTGTGCTTTTCTCATTAGCAATTTCCATTTTTTAGCCTTTGGTCTGTTTGTATCCAACACTGACACATTTTGTTTGTGTCTACCTTTGGTTTAAACCAGCACCTGCAGTTCCTTCCCACAGTGTGCAGCCTTAATGTTGCTAGTCACCTCTTTCACGGACTACGTGTTGTTGAGCTGATGTTCCTTGAGGTACACTCCTCAGACATGTTTCCTGAGTAGTCTGAATGGTGGGCATCATGTTCCACGTACATCTCTTAGTTTTCTGACCTCTTGCCTTATGCTTGGACCTGGCTATGTCACCAATGTCCTTCACTTGCTTGTTGCTTGTCTCCAGTTCTGAATCATTCATATTGTTTCCATCACTGTCTCTATTCCTGGAGTCCATTTGGACTGATCCTAGGAGACACAAGAGGTTGCAGAGGTTGGACGCTTGAGCAGTAGATACACTATTGGAGGAACTGAGTGGGTTAAACTCAGCAGCCCAAGATTCAAGCATCTTCACACTCTTGCATCACCATTGTACCGCTCCACTGCAAATTATCATCAAGATATGCCCACTTTCATGTTTGTCCTCCTTCAGCAGTCTGAAGAAGGGTCCCAACCCAAAACGTCACCTATCTACGTTCTCCAGAGATGCCGCCTGACCCGTTGAGTTACTCCAGCATTTTGTGTCTTCTTTTGTATACCAGCATCTGCGGTTCCTTGTTTCTAAAGTTCTCCTCTTTGAACTGCTGGGTTCCAACAGCAGACTGATCTCGCCCATGCGTTGCGTTCTCCACCAACTTCTCCGCTGTTTCGTCTGACTGGGGTTATTTCTCTTTAGTGGAAGCTTCTTCACAAACCACATTCTCTGGCATCCAGATGGTTGACCTCTCAGATTTTACTTCCGAGTCACGTGAGTGATTCCGTGAAGAACCCGCTCAGCACGCATGCGTGGCATTACGTCCAGCAGAGCAACAGCGGCACAGCGGGAGTCAGGCACTCCCGCTATGGAGGTGAAAGAACGGACCGTCAGGTAAGCTGATGTCGGATTTTTCTTTCACAGGGAGCCTTCTGCTTTCAGGCAGAGAAGAAAGGCTCTAGAACGAACCTGTCCCCCGCTCGACTCCACGGAGGAGCGTTCCATCTGGGGGGGGGGGGGCAGCAACAGAACAGACCTGTCCCCCGCTCGACTCCACAGAGGAGCGTTCCATCTGGGGGGGGGGGCAGCATCAAGGCGGTAGGATCACTTACCCGGCGCTCCGCTATCCCGACACCGTGCCGAGCCCAGCCCGCTAGCGCCTGAGCAGCGGGCTGGAAGTACCGCCACGGAAGAGGCGTCCGGCCGGTGGCTCCGACTTGTCGGATGGGACGTCTTTCCAACCGCAAGGGGGGGAAAGACAGCCGCCTGAACAGACCTGCCCCTCGCTCGACTCCACGGAGGAGCGTTCCGTCTCGCGGGGGCAGCAACAAGGCGGTAGGACCGCTTACCGGGCGGTCCGCTATACCCCAAAACTGCGTCCGAGCCCAGCCCCGCTAGCGCCTGAGCAGCGGGCTGGATGTAAAACCATGGAAGAGGCGTCTGGCTGGTGGCTCCGACTTATTGGACGGGGACGTCTCTCCACCCAGGCGGGGGAGAGACAGCCGCTTGAGCCGCTGGGAGTGGCTCTTGGAGCAGGAGCTCCAGCGAGGTGCACCCCAGGAGGGGCGTTCTCGCTGAGGGGGGTCAGGCACTCCCTCCACAGTGCCTTGTGCACTGTCCATTGCTTCCTCCTTTCCAGAGGATAGCTTTGGTGACCAGGACTGGGCTGATCATGAACAGGGGCAATGGCTGAAGATCTCGGGAGTATGCAAGGGGTGCAGGAACAGGAAGAGCTGCTAGGTGTGGTGGACAGCTACGTGGCAACCCCACGTGCAGGAGGCCGTTAAAAGCCTGACGTCAGCCATCACATCGTTTTTCCTCGTTCCATGTACAAATACGGAGATGACCACAACCTTCGTAAACAAGTCATAAGACCTGCCATAAAATCCTACATTGCGGGGTTGTGCATACCCCAGCCACTGAGCCAGACCCACTGCTCTTTGGCAAAAACCTCACAAAGCATATGAAGGACATGCAAGAGGTTTTACAAAACCTTCGGCTCATGAGGGCAGGGCCGGGATGAGCAAACCAAAAACAGTAATTCCTACGCAGCAGCACCCCATCGCGTCCAACAGTCAACGTCTACCATATGGGACTGATGAAAGCTCGGGGTCCGCATTCTATCACCGAAAGTCTTCTTTAGACCAGGGCCCAGAGCAGACCCCATGGAAAATGTGCCACCCCCCAACGTCACCGCCACGTCAGACAACGTGCAACACTCGGTGGACCTGCAGGAAACAGAAGAATACCCATAACCATGGAGGTAGGTGGGTCTGGTTCCTACCAGTATATAGAGTAATACTAACACAAGGGAGTCTATCACGAGTGATCAGTATATACTCAATGGCATTAGTGAATACAAATACAATTCATACTAGAAAAATTGCCACCAGGTCAACATTCACCCCAGAGGGTATTTTTCCCCTCTCCGTTATAGAAACAAGAGGGACAAGCTGAACTGGTGAGAATTATTACAAAGGGTATCATGGGAAAACGTGAACCCTTGCAATTCAGATCAAATATATTCACTAAACCCAAAAGAGATGGTGGATGTCGCATCATCATTGACTTAACTTCACTAAATATGTTTGTTAAGTATATACATTTCAAAATGGAACCGGTTGTTACTGCCAAACAACTAAATTCCAAAGGATACTTCATGGCAAGCATTCATCTTAAAGATGTTTACTATTTAGTACCTTCACAAGGATCATCGCAGATACCTGAAATTTACCTGATGGGGCAGCTATAGCAGTTTAAAGCGTTACCCAATGGGTTCACATCAGCCCAAGATTGTTCACCAAGACACTAAAACCAGCTCTGGCAATATTCAGAAGACAAAAACATATTGTCATGGCATATCTTGATGATATCCTAAATGGTAGGCTCCATGACATGGTTGTTGAAACTCCGATGGTATTCCCCAGTGACCCAGAGTTATTAACACCCAGTGTCGGGCACAAGCCACCCGTGCCATGAAAAAATCAAACTCCTGGGCTGCAGATTCTGCACAAACCACTTCTGGGACTGGGATTATCAGAACAAACCGTCGACACCATGTCAGCATCCCTCCGAACATCCACTAAAAAACAGCACTTGTCCAGCATCAAAAAATGGGAAAGTACTGCTTGGATACAGGGACCACCTACTCAACCGCTACAGTTACCAACGTACTGGAATTCCTGGCAAACCTTCACCACGATGAAGGATTCAGCTACAGAGCCATCAACACAGCTAGAATTGCCCTGCCTGTCTATTTAAAACCATCTCCAGGACAACAGGCCATGGGGTCCCACCCGCTGGTGGTCAAACTAATGAAGGGTATTTACAACTCTAACCCCCTAGACCAAGGTACACCCATATATGGGATGTCAGTGTGGTCCTGACATACCTCAGGGGATGGCCACCAGCCAGATCCCTCAACCTGTAACAATCTATGCTCAAAACACTCATGTTGCACTTGTAGCTGCACAGAGGGTCCAGTCACTACACCTATTGCGACTGGACACCATGCTCACAGCTTCAGACCTGATCTCTGTCATTATCCAGGGAATGATCAAACAGAGCAGACCAGGAACACCTAATCCAGTCGTGGAATTCTGGGCTTAAAAATGTGTCAGTGTTGGATACAAACAGACCAAAGGCTAATAAATGGAAAATGCTAATGGGAAAAGCACAGATGAGAAGAATAAACTGAGAAACTATGCAAATAACATCAAAGCAGGTGCTCAAGAAGTGCTCATGTCCTCGCTCTTCAAGGAACGGGGATTCCCCTCCTCCACCATAGATGAGGCTCGCACCAGAGTCTCTTCCATACCCCGTAACACTGCTCTCTCTCCCCATCCCCGCACTCGCAACAAGGGCAGAGTCCCCCTAGTCCTCACCTTTCACCCCACCAGCCGGCAAATACAACAAATCATCCTCCGCCATTTTCGCCACCTCCAACGTGACCCCACCACTCGCCACATCTTCCCATCTCCCCCTATGTCTGCCTTCCGCAAAGACCGCTCCCTCCGCAACTCCCTTGTCAATTCTTCCCGGAGGTTGGGTGATTGGGTGATCGGGTGATCGTTTCGTCGAACACCTCCGCTCAGTCCGCAAGAAGCTACCTGAACTCCCGGTGGCTCAGCACTTCAACTCCCCCTCCCATTCCCAATCTGACCTCTCTGTCCTGGGTCTCCTCCATTGCCAGAGTGAGCAACAACAGAAATTAGAGGAACAGCACCTCATATTCCGCCTCGGTAGCCTGCGTCCGGAACAACGAGACAGGCCCTTTAGTATTGTATTATCATGACCATATAACATTATCTCACTAACTTTGTATATGGCTTATATAACATTTCATGCAAAAATCTTACTATTCCAACAACTGATAACAACAAAAAGCACAGCCCTTCCTTTAATTGGAGCCCTTGAACCCACCCCGAACTCAGCATAACAGATTTTACTTTGACTGTCAATAGCACCTGCTTTTATGTTATTTGCATAGTTTCTCAGTTTATTCTTCACATCTGTGCTTTTCCCATTAGCAATTTCCATTTTTTAGCCTTTGGTCTGTTTGTATCCAACACTGACACATTTTGTTTGTGTCTACCTTTGGTTTAAACCAGCACCTGCAGTTCCTTCCCACAGTGTGCAGCCTTAATGTTGCTAGTCACCTCTTTCACGGACTACGTGTTGTTGAGCTGATGTTCCTTGAGGTACACTCCTCAGACATGTTTCCTGAGTAGTCTGAATGGTGGGCATCATGTTCCACGTACATCTCTTAGTTTTCTGACCTCTTGCCTTCTGCTTGGACCTGGCTATGTCACCAAAGCCCTTCACTTGCTTGTTGCTTGTCTCCAGTTCTGAATCATTCATATTGTTTCTATCACTGTCTCTATTCCTGGAGTCCATTTGGACTGATCCTAGGAGACACAAGATGTTGCAGAGGTTGGACGCTTGAGCAGTAGATACACTATTGGAGGAACTGAGTGGGTTAAACTCAGCAGCCCAAGTCTCCAGCATCTTCACACTCTTGCATCACCATTGTACCGCTCCACTGCAAATTATCATCAAGATATGCCCACTTTCATGGTTGTCCTCCTTCAGCAGTCTGAAGAAGGGTCCCAACCCAAAACGTCACCTATCTACGTTCTCCAGAGATGCCGCCTGACCCGTTGAGTTACTCCAGCATTTTGTGTCTTCTTTTGTAGACCAGCATCTGCGGTTCCTTGTTTCTAAAGTTCTCCTCTTTGAACTGCTGGGTTCCAACAGCAGACTGATCTCGCCCATGCGTTGCGTTCTCCACCAACTTCTCCGCTGTTTCGTCTGACTGGGGTTATTTCTCTTTAGTGGAAGCTTCTTCACAAACCACATTCTCTGGCATCCAGGTGGTTGACCTCTCAGATTTTACTTCGGAGTCACGTGAGTGATTCCGTGAAGAACCCGCTCAGCACGCATGCGTGGCATTACGTCCGGCAGAGCAACAGCGGCACAGCGGGAGTCAGGCACTCCCGCTATGGAGGTGAAAGAACGGACCGTCAGGTAAGCTGAGGTCGGGGGTTTCTTTCACAGGGAGCCTTCTGCTTTCAGGCAGAGAAGAAAGGCTCTAGAACGAACCTGTCCCCCGCTCGACTCCACGGAGGAGCGTTCCATCTGGGGGGGGGCAGCAACAGAACAGACCTGTCCCCCGCTCGACTCCACGGAGGAGCGTTCCATCTGGGGGGGGGGGCAGCATCAAGGCGGTAGGATCACTTACCCGGCGCTCCGCTATCCCGACACCGTGCCGAGCCCAGCCCGCTAGCGCCTGAGCAGCGGGCTGGAAGTACTGCCACGGAAGAGGCGTCCGGACGGTGGCTCCGACTTGTCGGATGGGACGTCTTTCCACCCGCAAGGGGGGGAAAGACAGCCGCCTGTACAGATCTGCCCCTCGCTCGACTCCACGGAGGAGCGTTCCATCTCGCGGGGGCAGCAACAAGGCGGTAGGACCGCTTACCGGGCGGTCCGCTATACCCCGAAACCGCGTCCGAGCCCAGCCCCGCTAGCGCCTGAGCAGCGGGCTGGATGTAAAGCCATGGAAGAGGCGTCTGGCCGGTGGCTCCGAGGCGGGGGAGAGACAGCCGCTTGAGCCGCTTGGAGCTCCAGCGAGGTGCACCCCAGGAGGGGCGCTCTCGCAGAGGGGGGTCACGCACTCGCTCCACAGTGCCTTGTGCACTGTCCGTTGCTTCCTCCTTTCCAGAGGATAGCTTTGGTGACCAGGACTGGGCTGGTCAAGAACAGGGGCAATGGCTGAAGATCTCGGGAGTATGCAAGGGGTGCAGGAACAGGAAGAGCTGCTAGGTGTGGTGGACAGCTACGTGGAAACCCCACGTGCAGGAGGCCGTTAAAAGCCTGACGTCAGCCATCACATCGTTTTTCCTCGTTCCATGTACAAATACGGAGATGACCACAACCTTCGTAAACAAGTCATAAGACCTGCCATAAAATCCTACATTGCGGGGTTGTGCATACCCCAGCCACTGAGCCAGACCCACTGCTCTTTGGCAAAACCCTCACAAAGCATATGAAGGACATGCAAGAGGTTTTACAAAACCTTCGGCTCATGAGGGCAGGGCCGGGACGAGTAACCAAAAACAGTAATTCCTACGCAGCAGCACCCCATCGCGTCCATCAGTCAACGTCTACCATATCGGACTGATGAAAGCTCGGGGTCCGCATTCTATCACCGAAAGTCTTCTTTAGACCAGGGCCCAGAGCGGACCCCATGGAAAATGTGCCACCCCCCAACGTCACCGCCACGTCAGACGACGTGCAACACTCAGTGGACCGGCAGGATACAGAAGAATACCCATAACCATGGAGGTAGGTGGGTCTGGTTCCTACCAGTATATAGAGTAATACTAACACATGGGAGTCTATCATGAGTGATCAGTATATACTCAATGGCATTAGTGAATACAAATACAATTCATACTAGAAAAATTGCCACCAGGTCAACATTCACCCCAGAGGGTATTTTTCCCCTCTCCGTTATAGAAACAAGAGGGACAAGCTGAACTGGTGAGAATAATTACAAAGGGTATCATGGGAAAACCTGAACCCTTGCAATTCGGATCAAATATATTCACTAAACCCCAAAAAAAAAAAAGATGGTGGATGTCGCATCATCATTGACTTAACTTCACTAAATATGTTTGTTAAGTATATACATTTCAAAATGGAACCGGTTGTTACTGCCAAACAACTAAATTCCAAAGGATACTTCATGGCAAGCATTCATCTTAAAGATGTTTACTATTTAGTACCATTCACAAGGATCATCGCAGATACCTGAAATTTACCTGATGGGGCAGCTATAGCAGTTTAAAGCGTTACCCAATGGGTTCACATCAGCCCAAGAGTGTCACCAAGACACTAAAACCAGCTCTGGCAATATTCAGAAGACAAAAACATATTGTCATGGCATATCTTGATAATATCCTAAATGGTAGGCTCCATGACATGGTTGTTGAAACTCTGATGGTATTCCCCAGTGACCCAGAGTTATTAACACCCAGTGTCGGGCACAAGCCACCCGTGCCATGAAAAAATCAAACTCCTGGGCTGCAGATTCTGCACAAACCACTTCTGGGACTGGGATTATCAGAACAAACCGTCGACACCATGTCAGCATCCCTCCGAACATCCACTAAAAAACAGCACTTGTCCAGCATCAAAAAATGGGAGAAGTACTGCTTGGATACAGGGACCACCTACTCAACCGCTACAGTTACCAACGTACTAGAATTCCTGGCGAACCTTCACCACGATGAAGGACTCAGCTACAGAGCCATCAACACAGCTAGAATTGCCCTGCCTGTCTATTTAAAACCAGCTCCAGGACAACAGGCCATGGGGTCCCACCAGCTGGTGGTCAAACTAATGAAGGGTATTTACAACTCTAACCCCCTAGACCAAGGTACACCCATATATGGGATGTCAGTGTGGTCCTGACATACCTCAGGGGATGGCCACCAGCCAGATCCCTCAACCTGTAACAATCTATGCTCAAAACACTCATGTTGCACTTGTAGCTGCACAGAGGGTCCAGTCACTACACCTGTTGCGACTGGACACCATGCTCACAGCTTCAGACCAGATCTCTGTCATTATCCAGGGAATGATCAAACAGAGCAGACCAGGAACACCTAATCCAGTCGTGGAATTCTGGGCTTAAAAATGTGTCAGTGTTGGATACAAACAGACCAAAGGCTAATAAATGGAAAATGCTAATGGGAAAAGCACAGATGAGAAGAATAAACTGAGAAACTATGCAAATAACATCAAAGCAGGTGCTCAAGAAGTGCTCATGTCCTCGCTCTTCAGGGAACGGGGATTCCCCTCCTCCACCATAGATGAGGCTCGCACCAGAGTCTCTTCCATACCCCGTAACACTGCTCTCTCTCCCCATCCCCGCACTCGCAACAAGGGCAGAGTCCCCCTAGTCCTCACCTTTCACCCCACCAGCCGGCAAATACAACAAATCATCCTCCGCCATTTTCGCCACCTCCAACGTGACCCCACCACTCGCCACATCTTCCCATCTCCCCCTATGTCTGCCTTCCGCAAAGACCGCTCCCTCCGCAACTCCCTTGTCAATTCTTCCCTTCCCTCCCGTACCACCCCCTCCCCGGGCACTTTCCGTTGCAACCGCAAGAAATGCAACACCTGTCCCTTTACCTCCCCCCTCGACTCCATTCAAGGACCCAAGCAGTCATTCCAGGTGCGACAGAGGTTCACCTGTATCTCCTCCAACCTCATCTACTGTATCCGCTGCTCTAGATGTCAGCTGATTTCCATCGGTGAGACTAAGCGGAGGTTGGGCGATCGTTTCGCCGAACACCTCCGCTCAGTCTGCAAGAAGCTACCTGAACTCCCGGTGGCTCAGCACTTCAACTCCCCCTCCCATTCCCAATCTGACCTCTCTGTCCTGGGTCTCCTCAATTGCCAGAGTGAGCAACAACAGAAATTGGAGGAACAGCACCTCAAACATTTCATGCAAAAATCTTACTATTCCAACAGCTGATAACAACAAAAAGTATAGCCCTTCCTTTAATTGGAGCCCTAGAACCCACCACGAACTCAGCATAACAGATTTTACTTTGACTGTCAATAGCACCTGCTTTTATGTTATTTGCATAGTTTCTCAGTTTATTCTTCATATCTGTGCTTTTCCCATTAGCAATTTCCATTTTTTAGCCTTTGGTCTGTTTGTATCCAACACTGACACATTTTGTTTGTGTCTATCTTTGGTTTAAACCAGCACCTGCAGTTCCTTCCCACAGTGTGCAGCCTTAATGTTGCTAGTCACCTCTTTCACGGACTACGTGTTGTTGAGCTGATGTTCCTTGAGGTACACTCCTCAGACATGTTTCCTGAGTAGTCTGAATGGTGGGCATCATGTTCCACGTACATCTCTTAGTTTTCTGACCTCTTGCCTTCTGCTTGGACCTGGCTATGTCACCAATGTCCTTCACTTGCTTGTTGCTTGTCTCCAGTTCTGAATCATTCATATTGTTTCCATCACTGTCTCTATTCCTGGAGTCCATTTGGACTGATCCTAGGAGACACAGGAGGTTGCAGAGGTTGGACGCTTGAGCAGTAGATAAACTATTGGAGGAACTGAGTGGGTTAAACTCAGCAGCCCAAGATTCAAGCATCTTCACACTCTTGCATCACCATTGTACCGCTCCACTGCAAATTATCATCAAGATATGCCCACTTACATGGTTGTCCTCCTTCAGCAGTCTGAAGAAGGGTCCCAACCCAAAACGTCACCTATCTACGTTCTCCAGAGATGCCGCCTGACCCGTTGAATTACTCCAGCATTTTGTGTCTTCTTTTGTAGACCAGCATCTGCGGTTCCTTGTTTCTAAAGTTCTCCTCTTTGAACTGCTGGGTTCCTACAGCAGACTGATCTCGCCCATGCGTTGCGTTCTCCACCAACTTCTCCGCTGTTTCGTCTGACTGGGGTTATTTCTCTTTAGTGGAAGCTTCTTCACAAACCACATTCTCTGGCATCCAGGTGGTTGACCTCTCAGATTTTACTTCGGAGTCACGTGAGTGATTCCGTGAAGAACCCGCTCAGCACGCATGCGTGGCATTACGTCCGGCAGAGCAACAGCGGCACAGCGGGAGTCAGGCACTCCCGCTATGGAGGTGAAAGAACGGACCGTCAGGTAAGCTAACGTCGGATTTTTCTTTCACAGGGAGCCTTCTGCTTTCAGGCAGAGAAGAAAGGCTCTAGAACAAACCTGTCCCCCGCTCGACTCCACGGAGGAGCGTTCCATCTGGGGGGGGGGGGGGCAGCAACAGAACAGACCTGTCCCCCGCTCGACTCCACGGAGGAGCGTTCCATCTGGGGGGGGGGCAGCATCAAGGCGGTAGGATCACTTACCCGGCGCTCCGCTATCCCGACACCGTGCCGAGCCCAGCCCGCTAGCGCCTGAGCAGCGGGGTGGAAGTACCGCCACGGAAGAGGCGTCCGGCCGGTGGCTCCGACTTGTCGGATGGGACATCTTTCCACCCGTACGGGGGGGAAAGACAGCCGCCTGCACAGACCTGCCCCTCGCTCGACTCCACGGAGGAGCGTTCCATCTCGCGGGGGCAGCAACAAGGCGGTAGGACCGCTTACCGGGCGGTCCGCTATACCCCGACACAGTGCCAGGCCCAGCCCCGCTAGCACCTGAGCAGCGGGCTGGAAGTAAAGCCATGGAAGAGGCGTCTGGCCGGTGGCTCCGACTTATTGGACGGGGACGTCTCTCCACCCAGGCGGGGGAGAGACAGCCGCTTGAGCCGCTGGGAGCGGCTCTTGGAGCAGGAGCTCCAGCGAGGTGCACCCCAGGAGGGGCGCTCTTGCAGAGGGAGGTCAGGCACTCCCTCCACAGTGCCTTGTGCACTGTCCATTGCTTCCTCCTTTCCAGAGGATAGCTTTGGTGACCAGGACTGGGCTGGTCAAGAACAGGGGCAATGGCTGAAGATCTCAGGAGTATGCAAGGGGTGCAGGAACAGGAAGAGCTGCTAGGTGTGGTGGACAGCTACGTGGAAACCCCATGTGCAGGAGGCCGTTAAAAGCCTGACGTCAGCCATCACATCGTTTTTCCTCGTTCCATGTACAAATACGGAGATGACCACAACCTTCGTAAACAAGTCATAAGACCTGCCATAAATCCTACATTTGCGGGGTTGTGCATACCCCAGCCACTGAGCCAGACCCAGTGCTCTTTGGCAAAAACCTCACAAAGCATATGAAGGACATGCAAGAGGTTTTACAAAACCTTCGGCTCATGAGGGCAGGGCCGGGACGAGTAACCAAAAACAGTAATTCCTACGCAGCAGCACCCTATCGCATCCATCAGTCAACGTCTACCATATGGGACTGATGAAAGCTCGGGGTCCGCATTCTATCACCGAAAGTCTTCTTTAGACCAGGGCCCAGAGCGGACCCCATGGAAAATGTGCCACCCCCCAACGTCACCGCCACGTCAGACGACGTGCAACACTCGGTGGACCGGCAGGAAACAGAAGAATACCCATAACCATGGAGGTAGGTGGGTCTGGTTCCTACCAGTATATAGAGTAATACTTACACATGGAAGTCTATCATGAGTGATCAGTATATACTCAATGGCATTAGTGAATACAAATACAATTCATACAAATCGCCACCAGGTCAACATTCACCCCAGAGGGTATTTTCCCCCTCTCCGTTATAGAAACAAGAGGGACAAGCTGAACTGGTGAGGCTAATTACAAAGGGTATCATGGGAAAACCTGAACCCTTGCAATTCGGATCAAATATATTCACTAAACCCCCAAAAAAAAAAAGATGATGGATGTCGCATCATCATTGACTTAACTTCACTAAATATGTTTGTTAAGTATATACATTTCAAAATGGAACCGGTTGTTACTGCCAAACAACTAAATTCCAAAGGATACTTCATGGCAAGCATTCATCTTAAAGTTGTTTACTATTTAGTACCATTCACAAGGATCATCGCAGATACCTGAAATTTACCTGATGGGGCAGCTATAGCAGTTTAAAGCGTTACCCAATGGGTTCACATCAGGCCAAGAGTGTCACCAAGACACTAAAACCCGCTCTGGCAATATTCAGAAGACAAAAACATATTGTCATGGCATATCTTGATGATATCCTAAATGGTAGGCAAGACCATGAATTTGACTATGTTAGCTGTTCAGCTACCAAACAGTTATTCGAAACCCTGGGTTATCTTACATCCAGATAAATCTAAGTTGAAGCCATCCACTATCATGGACTACTTGGGCTTCACAATTAATTCAGTCTACGTGACTGTAACATTGCCAAGAGACAACATAGTTGAATTGGCACAATCATGCAACAATTTAATGGTCAACAAACTACCAACTACTCGACAAGTAACAGAGTAATTGGGAAAATGGTAGCAGCATTTCCGGCTACATAATTCGGACCTTTGTACCAAAAATGACATACAGGTCATTATGATCGTTTCATGAAGTTACCCACTGAAGTAATATCAGAACTACAGTGGTGGGCAAAAAAAGTTTGACATAGTTTCAGCCTATTATCATCACTAACCCTACGTCAGTTATCCAAACAGATGCCAGTGCTCAAGGCTGGGGAGCAACTAACTCTATATCCAGCACAAGTAGTAGATGGACTAACCCAGAATCATCGTTACCCCTTACACTGGGCATGAATTATCTAGAGATGTTGGGTGACTTTTATGGTTTAAAAGCATATGCATAAATATACATCACTTGCATGTACGGTTACAAATAAATAATACTACGGTGGTGGCCTACATTAACCATATGGGCGGCATAAAATCGGTATCATGCGACAAGTTGGTCAACACAATTTGGCAATGGTGTGTCCAAAGACATATTTGGCTATCAGTAACTTACCTGCCAGGTAAGCTAAATACATTGGCAGACACCAGGTCACGTAAATTTAATGACAACATCGAATGGATGTTAAAACCCCCAAAAAATTTTCACAAAAGTTATCAAGCAATATGGCACGCCTGATATCGATTTATTTGCATCAAGGCTAAATCACCAGGTACCTATGTATGTCGCTTGGGAACCAGACCCTGAGGCAGCAGCGGTTGATGTGTTCGCGCTGGATTGGGGAAATTCTTCTTCTATGCATTTCCTCCCTTCTGCCTCATCAGTCGGGGACTACGCACAATACAAATGGATTCTGCTTCAGGTATTTTGATAGTACCCGACTGGCCTACGCAGCCATGGTTCCCAATACTCCATGACATGGTTGTTGAAACTCCGATGGTATTCCCCAGTGACCCAGAGTTATTAACACCCAGTGTCGGGCACAAGCCACCCGTGCCATGAAAAAATCAAACTCCTGGGCTGCAGATTCAGCACAAACCACTTCTGGGACTGGGATTATCAGAACAAACCGTCGACACCATGTCAGCATCCCTCCGAACATCCACTAAAAAACAGCACTTGTCCAGCATCAAAAAATGGGAGAAGTACTGCTTGGATACAGGGACCACCTACTCAACCGCTACAGTTACCAACGTACTGGAATTCCTGGCGTACCTTCACCACGATGAAGGACTCAGCTACAGAGCCATCAACACAGCTAGAATTGCCCTGCCCGTCTATTTAAAACCAGCTCCAAGACAGCAGGCCATGGGGTCCCACCAGCTGGTGGTCAAACTAATGAAGGGTATTTACAACTCTAACCCCCTAGACCAAGGTACACCCATATATGGGATGTCAGTGTGGTCCTGACATACCTCAGGGGATGGCCACCGGCCAGATCCCTCAACCTGGAACCATCTATGCTCAAAACACTCATGATGATGGCACTTGTAGCTGCACAGAGGGTCCAGTCACTACACCTATTGCGACTGGACACCATGCTCACAGCTCCAGACCAGATCTCTGTCGTTATCCAGGGAATGATCAAACAGAGCAGACCAGGAACACCTAATCCAGTCATGGAATTCCGGGCTTACCCGTCAGAAACACGGTTATGTGCCATGATCCTATTATCCTACATAGGCACAACCAAAATATTCGAGGGAGATGAAAAACCTTATGGTCGGGTGACGAGCCATTTCGAGATGGCTCAAGCAGGTGCTAAAAGCTGCTGGGATAAACACTAACATGTACAAATTTCATTCCACCAGGGCAGCATCCACGTCGACGGCTAAAAGAATGGACGTGCCTATAAACCACATCCTGGCTACAGCAGGATGGTGTGGGGAAAGACTGTTCAGAAATTTTATAATAAGCCGTTGGCAAAACCTGTTTTAGTTGCAGGAAAGATTTTACAGACTGCAAATATTTAATTTAAGCCCAGGGGAGCAATTTAATTTCTTTGTTGTTATTGTTAACAAATACCATTGTGTTTTTCTACAAACAGATTCATTGGTTGGTTACGATAACACACTTCCTCCCTAAAAGACTTCGGCAGTGATGTAGTAATAACTGTTACACGGGTTGAAATCACAAAGCTTTGAAATCTTCACGGAATCGAAGTAAAATAGTAAGATTAAACGAGAATTTACCAGTTTGAAGTTTGAACTGTATTTTATGAGGAGTTACGATGAGGGATTACGTGCCCTCTGCTCCCACCCTCAATAATATGGGTCAAATTCATAAACTGATGTCTCCTTATCTTTACTATGTTTACTTCAATAACTGTGTCTATCTGTGTTTCCACACCGCTGCTTTGAAGTATGTCGCGCATGCGTGCTGAGCGGGTTCTTCATGTAATCCCTCATCGTAACGCCTCATAAAATACAGATCAAAACTTCAAACTGGTAAGTTCTCGTTTAATCTTAATATTTTGACTGGTCAATAATATCAGAAGGAACCTGATAGCTTCAGAACAGAAAATTCTTAATCCTGTTCTCCTTCATTGTCTCACAGTGCTGTGGAGATCTTATTTCAACTTCCCACTCCTTACTTTTGGATAAACTGATTTGATCAAAGTGTACCACACATTACGCTCACTTCCTCGATGTACACTCACACTTGCGTATATGGCACTGAGCCCTAGGGCTGACCTGCATTCAGTGTTCTGCCAACACTTCATTCAAATGGGGACTTCCAAATCTCAAAGAGAAACAGTAAATGTTGGAAGCACTCAGCAGGTCAGGCAGCGTATGTGGAGGGTGAGGCAGAGGTATCATTTCAGGTTAAAGATCCTTCATCAGAATCTTTGCTGTTCTGATGAAGGTAATTCAATGATCATTGAATCATTATGGACATTAAACGTTAACTCTGTTCCTCTCTCCACAGTTGCTGCCTGACTTGTTGGTAGAAACAAAATGCTGGAGTATCAGATGGAAGGAATGGGTGACGTTTCGGGCCGAGACCCTTCTTCAGACTCAAGAATAGTCTCATCCCGAAACATCATCCATTCCTATGCAGAGATGCTGCCTGTCCCAATGAGTTACTACAACGTTCTGTGTCTATCTTCGGTGTAAACCAGCATCTGCAGTTCCTTCCTACACTGCCTGACATGTTGCCTGTTTCCAGCATGTTTCCAGCGGGACTTATCAGGGATTGGTCCAGACCCCCGCGTCAATCACGTCTCTGTGAAGGCATTAACATTGTCCCAAACCTCCCCTCCACCCGACCCGCAGCCCGTGGAGGGTGGCTGTGGGAGAGTGGGGGCTGTCCCGAGCAATGCACACCTTCGGCTGCTCTCAACTTGGTGCTAGGGTTCAGATTGCCCAGTCACCTATGGCTTGTGTGGGAAAATGAACCCTACGCTCCCGTCTCCCCCTTCTCTCCCCGCTCTTCTCTCTCTCCCCCTCTGTCTCTCCCTTCTCTCTCCCCCTTCTCTCACCTCCTCTCTCCCTTCCTCTCTCTCCCCTCTTCTCTCTCTCTCCTTCTCTCTCCACTCTTCACTCTCTCCTCCTCTCTCTTCCCCTCCTCTCTCTTCCCCTCCTTACCCCGCCCCCCCCTCTCTCCCTTCTCTCTCCCTCCTCTCTCTCCCCCTTCTCTCTCTCTCACCCCCTTCTCTCTCTCTCTCCCCCTTCTCTCTCTCTCCCTTCTCTCTCTCCTCCGTCTCCACCCGCGAGAGCGTCCCACAGTCACTGCCCGCGATGCACCACCATCGGACCCCAACCTCCACACCAGGGCGATGTAAGAACGATTTATACATGTAATATATGATATACACCAGTTAATTAACCATGTATAAATGTATATCATGTATTACATGTATAAATTGTTCTTACATTCGGGAACATGGTTAATTAACTGGTGACATTATTTCCCTGTCCTAACGGCCTTTGTTTTAGCCGGTAATTACATCTATTCCATCCCTCCCTCGCAAAGATGTGGGATTTCAATTTGAGTGCACTTGTTTGAATAGATGCAAGCGGCATGAACAGCTTCTCTCCAATACACGAAGCCGATGAAATGAGACAACTCTCACACCAAAGATAGACACAAAATGCTGGAGTAACTCAGCTGAAGAGGCAGCATCTCTGGAGAGAAGGAATGGGTCGCGTTTCGGGTCGAGACCCCTCAGGCGCACTCTGAAGAATGGTCTTGGCACGAAACGTCACCCATTCCTTCTCTCCAGGGATGCTGCCTGTTTTGTGCATGGGAGCTTGGGTGCGTTCCGCAAACACCGAGACGGTAATAAATAAACCGTCTGTCCAATTGAATAACTACTTTGGTTCAGTCTTCACTAAGGAAGACATAAATAATCTGCCGGAAATAGCAGGGGACCGGTGGTCAAATGAGATGGAGGAACTGAGTGAAATCCAGGTTAGCCGGGACGTGGTGTTAGGTAAATTGAATGGATTAAAGGCCGATAAATCCCCAGGGCCAGATAGGCTGCATCCCAGAGTACTTAAGGAAGTAGCTGCAGAAATAGTGGATGCATTAGTGATAATTTTTCAAAACTCTTTAGATTCTGGAGTAGTTCCTGAGGATTGGAGGGTAGCTAATGTAACCCCACTTTTTAAAAAGGGAGGGATAGGGAAAACGGGGAATTACAGACCAGTTAGTCTAACATCGGTCGTGGGGAAACAGCTGGAGTCAGTTATTAAAGATGGGATAGCAGCACATTTGGAAAGTGGTGAAATCATTGGGTAAAGTCAGCATGGATTTATGAAAGGTAAATCATGTCTGACGAATCTTATAGATTTTTTCGAGGATGTAACTAGTAGAGTGGATAAGGGAGAACCAGTGGATGTGGTGTATCTGGACGTTCAGAAGGCTTTCGACAAGGTCCCACATAAGGGATTAGTATACAAGCTTAAAGCACACGGTATTGGGGGTTCAGTATTGATGTGGATAGAGAACTGGCTGGCAGACAGGAAGCAAAGAGTAGGAGTAAACGGGTCCTTTTCACAATGGCAGACAGTGACTAGTGGGGTACCGCAAGGCTCAGTGCTGGGACCCCAGCTATTTACAATATATATTAATGATTTGGACGAGGGAATTGAATGCAACATCTCCAAGTTTGCAGATGACACGGGGGGCAGCGTTAGCTGTGAGGAGGATGCTAGGAGGCTGCAAGGTGACTTGGATAGGCTGGGTGAGTGGGCAAATACATGGCAGATGCAGTATAATGTGGATAAATGTGAGGTTATCCACTTTGGTGGCAAAAACAGGAAAGTAGACTAATATCTGAATGGTGGCCGATTAGGAAAAGGGGAGACGAAACGAGACCTAGGTGTCAAGGTACACCAGTCATTGAAAGTAGGCATATAGGTGCAGCAGGCAGTGAAGAAAGCGAATGGTATGTTAGCATTCATAGCAAAAGGATTTGAGTATAGGAGCAGGGAGGTTCTACTGCAGTTGTACTTGGTGAGACCACACCTGGAGTATTGCGTACAGTTTTGGTCTCCTAATCTGAGAAAATACATTCTTGCCATAGAGGGAGTACAGAGAAGGTTCACCAGACTGATTCCTGGGATGTCAGGACTTTCATATGAAGAAAGACTGGATAGACTCGGCTTGTACTCGCTAGAATTTAGAAGTTGAGGGGGGATCTTGTAGAAACTTACAAAATTCTTAAGGGGTTGGACAGGCTAGATGCAGGAAGATTGTTCCCGATGTTGGGGAAGTCCAGAACAAGGGGTCACAGTTTAAGGATAAGGGGGAAATCTTTTAGGACCGAGATGAGAAAAACATTTTTCACACAGAGAGTGGTGAATCTCTGGAATTCTCTGCCACAGAAGGTAGTTGAGGCCAGTT
>NC_045988.1:26402857-26476070 GCF_010909765.2 Amblyraja radiata
CTCCCCATCTATCTCCCTCTCTCTCCTCGTACCTCGCATTTTCTCCCCGTTTTGTCTTTTAGTTATCTTCTGTTGTTCTTTAAACATCATTCAATCCTCTGGCTACCCGCTCATCTTTGCTGCGTTGTATTTCTCTTTTATTTCTACACTGTCCCTGACGTCCGTTGTCAGCCATGGTCGTCCCTTTCTCCCCTTGGAATCTTTCTTCATCTTTGGAATTACCTGATCCTGCACCTTCTGTGTTTTTCTCAGAAATACCTGCCATTGTTGTTCCACTGTCATCCCTGCTTGGGTATCTTTCCAGTCAACTCTGGCCAGCTCCTCCCTCCCTCATGTCTCCGGCGGTGAATGTCAGGAACTGGAGCCCGGAGCGGAGAGACTGCGGCCGCCCGCCTCTGGGATAGATGCTCTCAGGGCGCGGATTTATTAATGAGCCGAAGCATTGAGGTGAGCGGATATTTCACCGCGCTTTTCACCTGCTCCCTGAACTTGGACTGGGTCACCGCGTAAATAAATGTGTTGGTGCAGCAGCTGAGATGCTTCAGCAAAAACCCGACGTCGTTAAAGATATATTGAGAATCATTCTGGTCATATCCAATTCCTGTGATCTGATAATAGAAGACGTTTACAACCATCGTCAGCCACAGGAGGATGAAGCTGCCGGAGATGGTGAAGAGTAAAACTATAGACCTCCTCCTGCTCTCCATCTCCGGGTCACTGCGGTTCTCCCCCTTGCTCTCACCCCTCAGCCCCTTACGGACCCGACTGGCCACTAAAATGTGGCGGACTGTCAGAGCGTTGAGCAGCAGGATTACAGCAAAAGGGAGGAACGGAGTTAAAACCATGTCGATCCAATCAAATGTCACCCACCCAGGGGCAGTGAAAGCATTGTCCACCAGTTTACAGAACCACGGGACATTGTCGATGATTGTCGCAGGTTCCACCATGAAGTAGCGGGGAATGTTTTTCAGACAGAACAGAACGCCGGCTGTTGCCAGAACCACATCCGCAGTTTTTCCGCTGCAATATTTAGTTTTCAGCTTCTGGCAACAAATGGCGACAAAGCGATCAAAGGTGAAAGTGACGGTGAACCAGACCGAACAGTCTGTAGCGGCATACCGCAGTACTTCGTTAACACGGCACACAGGTGTGATGGCCAGGAAACTCCAATAAAAGTAAAAATATCGGAGCCGATCCAAAATGACCCCGGTGATCAGGGCCAGTAGATCGGCCGCTGCCATGGCCACCAGGTAGCGAGTGGTGCAGGTGGAGAGGCCGCACTTTCCCCGTGACAGGATCACAATCGCCAATAAATTCACTGCGGAAAGACAAGGGAACGGACACTGGACATTTACTCAACACGGTCTCCGGGGCTGAACATCGGCCCGACTTTCAGCTCAAGATCAGGAGTGTTGGAGTCGGTGCGCGGCTGCTGCAAGTTTAACAATGTCAGAGCCGGCTCCGACTGTGCCCGACCTGCCTGCCTGCTTCAGGGGAGAAGAGATAAGGCGACGGGCGGACGGGGTAAAGGGCGGGGAGGGAACCCGCTACGATAGGCGCAATGGTCCTTTCTATAGTTAACCCTGCTGCTCACAGTCTCTGATGGGGCCGCTTTCACAGGCATAACCGTGACCGGCCGCGTTTAACAAGTGCTCTGGGAGCTCGGCATCTGACGGGGACGAGAAGGTTTCCAAAGGGAAGGCAGGGCTAACATGAGATCCGACAGCAGAGTGGCTCCGTTAATGCATTCATTCCACAGTGAGTTCAGTTCAGTAACAACACACAGGTAGTTCCGCGGCCACTGGTCCAGGAGATCGATTCAATTATTGACCAACAAGCTGTGGGTGGAATCCGACTGTGACAGACTCCGCAGTGAGACACAGTGTCCACAGGAGCGGCTGTTCCCTCTGATCAATAACTCAGTCACAGTGAACTTCACAATATGAACCCCTCTCTCCCAGTCACACCGTTCCGGAGAGGTGCCTGCCTGCCTGTCCCGAGCACTGGGACAACTCTGGGAAAGGTGCTACAGAAGGCAAGAACAACATTCTAGTGGCTCCCTGCCTGCAGCAGTGAAAGAAAACGAGGGCTAGTTTCATCTGTGTGAAAATAAGACAATCACAGCAGCGTTAATTCACAAATATTTCACTGAGAGGAATGATATTCTTCACATATTCTTGTACAACGATCATCAGTTGGGAGCTTGTAACATGATGAGAATTAGGTCAACACCAGTTAACACACGGATGGAGTTATAAAACTTGAATTGTTCTGCTCACTTACCAGGAACTCCAACGGCAGCAATGATCGCGTACAAGATTTTCTCCACGTCTAAATATTCAAAAAACTTTTCCCACATTTTCTCTGCCCAGCGACGTGTCCCCGTGAGCTACCGGTAAGGTCTAGGAATGAAGTGTTAGGGCAGAACATTCCTGGAGATTTTATACCATTTTCCGTCTCCACCGGGACAGTGAAGTTTCAACAGAGATTAAAAGTAGAGATTTTGAAATGATTCGCAAACAGATGACATCAGCCGAGTGAAATCCCTGCTGAGACAGACAGGTTGTGATTCATTCAGGGAATTGATTGAGAAACTCCAAAGACCGGGAATGTGGCGTTAGATACTGAGGGATGGCAATAGGGAGAGGCGGCATTGTTCCAGCAAAGGGAACATTGGTTCAAACTCCATCAGATCCAACTTTGCACCTCATGTTATTTGTCTGATTTCCTTCAATCCGTTTCACTCAGCAAACAATCCCAAATTCCAGAGACCCTCTCAGGGCTTCTGGTGCCCAGTTTGAAGGTGGACTTTTGTCCACAGGTTGAGGAATTAGTTCAACACATTACATAGAAACATAGAAACATAGAAATTAGGTGCAGGAGTAGGCCATTCGGCCCTTCGAGCCTGCACTGCCATTCAATATGATCATGGCTGATCATCCAACTCAGTATCCTGTCTCAGCCTTATCTCCATACCTCCTCATAGAATTAAGAATTTTGTACGTCTCTATAAGATCCCCCCTGAATCTTCTAAATTCTAGCGAGTACAAGCCGGTTCTATCCAGGCATTCTTCATATGGCCTGAAATCCCAGGAATCAGTCTGGTGAACCTTCTCTGTACTCCCTCTATGGCACGAATGTCTTTCCTCAGATTAGGAGAACAAAACTGAACGCAATACTCCAGGTGTGGTCTCACCAAGACCCTGTATAACTGCAGTAGAACCTCTCTGCTCCTATACTCAAACTTCTGTCCCTTTTGCTATGAATGCTAACATACCATTCGCTTTCTTCACTGCCTGCTGCACCTGCATGCCTACTTTCAATGACTGGTATACCATGACACCCAGGTCTCGTTGCATCTCTCCTTTTCCTAATCGGCCACCATTCAGATAAGTCTACTTTCCTGTTTTTGCTACCAAAGAGGATAACCTCACATTTATCCACGTTATACTGCATCTGCCATGCATTTGCCCACTCACCCAGCCTATCCAAGTCACCTGACAGCCTCGTAGCATCCTCCTCACAGCTAACACTGCCCCCAGATTCGTGTCACCGCAAACTTGGAGACGTTGCATTCAATTCCCTCGTCCAGATCATTAATATGTATTGTAAATAGCTGGGGTCCCAGCACTGAGCCTTGCGGTACCCCACTAGTCACTGCCTGCCATTCTGAAAAGGACCCGTTTACTCCTACTCTTTGCTTCCTGTCTGCCAGCCAGTTCTCTATCCACATCAATACTGAACCCTCAATACCGTGTGTTTTAAGTTTGTATACTAATATCTTTTTGTGGGACCTTGTCGAATGCCTTCTGAAATTCCAGATATAACCATCCACTGGTTCTCCCTTATCCACTCTACTAGTTACATCCTCGAAAAATTATATAAGATTTGTCAGACATGATTTACCTTTCGTAAATCCATGCTGACTTTGTCCAATGATTTCACCACTTTCCAAATGTGCTGCTATCCCATCTTTAATAACTGACTCTAGCAGTTTACCCACTACCGATGTTAGACTAACTGCCCTGTAATTCCCCGTTTTCTCTCCCCCTCTTTTTAAAAAGTGGGGTTACATTAGCTACCCTCCAATCGCCAGGAACTACTCCAGAATCTAAAGAGTTTTGAAAAATTATCACTAATGCATCCACTATTTCTGGGGCTACTTCCTTAAGTACTCTGGTATGCAACCTATCTGGGCCTGGGGATTTTTCGGCCTTCATTCTTTTCAAATTACCTAACACCACTTCCCGGCGAACCTGGATTTCACTCAGTTTCTCCCTCATTTGACCTCCGGTCCCCTGCTATTTCCGGCAGATTAGTTATGTCTTCCTTAGTGAAGATAGAACTAAAGTAGTTATTCAATTGATCTGCCATGTCCTTTCCCCCCATGATCAATTCACCTGTTTCTGACTGCAAGGGAGTGAGGGGGGATCTTATAGAAACTTACACAATTCTTAAGGGGTTGTACAGGCTAGATGCAGGAAGATTGTTGCCGATGTTGAGGAAGTCCAGAACAAGGGGTCACAGTTTAAGGATAAGTGGGAAATCTTTTAGGACCGAGATGAGAAAAACATTTTTCACACAGAGAGTGGTGAATCTCTGGAATTCTCTCCTACAGAAGGTAGTTGATTATTTGATTATATTTAACCATATAACCATATAACAATTACAGCATGGAAACAGGCCATCTCGGCCCTACAAGTCCGTGCCGAACAATTATTTTCGCTTAGTCCCACCTGCCTGCACTCATACCATAACCCTCCATTCCCTTCTCATCCATATGCCTATCCAATTTATTTTTAAATTATACCAACGAACCTGCCTCCACCACTTCCACTGGAAGCTCATTCCACACCGCTACCACTCTCTGAGTAAAGAAGTTCCCCCCCATGTTACCCCTAAACTTCTGTCCCTTAATTCTGCACTCATGTCCTCTTGTTTGAATCTTCCCTATTCTCAAAGGGAAAAGCTTGTCCACATCAACTCTGTCTATCCCTCTCATCATTTTAAAGACCTCTATCAAGTCCCCCCTTAACCTTCTGCGCTCCAGAGAATAAAGACCTAACTTATTCAACTTTTCTCTGTAACTTAGTTGTTGAAACCCAGGCAACATTCTAGTAAATCTCCTCTGTACTCTCTCTATTTTGTTGACATCCTTCCTATAATTGGGCGACCAAAATTGTACACCATACTCCAGATTTGGTCTCACCAATGCCTTGTACAATTTTAACATTACATCCCAGCTTCTATACTCCATGCTCTGATTTATAAAGGCTAGCATACCAAAAGCTTTCTTTACCACCCTGTCTATATAAGATTCCACCTTCAAGGAACTATGCACGGTTATTCCCAGATCCCTCTGTTCAACTGCATTCTTTAATTCCCTACCATTTACCATATACGTCCTTTTTGATTTGTTCTGCCAAGGGAGTTAGATGTGGCCCTTGTGGCTAAAGGGATCAGGGGGTATGGAGAGAAGGCAGGTACCGAATCCTGAGCTGGATGATCAGCCATGATCATATTGAATGGCGGTGCAGGCTAGAAGGGCTGAATGGCCTACTCCTGCACATATTTTCTATGTTTCTATGTTTACATTTGTTTTAACTAATCTTTTTCTCTTCACATATCAAGAAAAACCTTTTCAGTCAGTTTTTATGTTATCTGCCAGATTTCTTTCATAATCTTTTTTCCCTTTTCTAATTAAACCCCTTGTCCTCCTCTGCTGGACTCTGAATTTCTCGCGGTCCTCTGGTAGGTTGCTTTTTCTGGCTAATTTGTATGCTTCAATTTTTATTTTGCTATTATCCATGATTTCCCTTGTTATCCACGGATGCACTACCTTCCCTGATTTATTATTTTGCCAAACTGGTATGAAGAATTGTTGTAGTTCATCCATGCAGTCTTTGAATGCATTCAATTGCATTTCAACCGTCAGACCTTTAAGAATCAATTGCCAGTCTATCTTGGCCAATTCGGAATTAATTATGTCACTCTCCATCCTAATGAAGAACTCAACCATATCATGGTCACTCTTGCCCAAGGGGCCACGCACAACAAGACTGCTAACTAACCCTTCCTCATTACTCAATACCCAGCCTAGAATAGCCTGCTCTCTCGTTGGTTCCTCTACATTTTGGTTTAGAAAACTATCCCGCATACATTCCAAGAAATCCTCTTCCTCAGCACTCCTGCCTGTACACAACTCCCACTAGCGTTTTCTGCCCCTTAGTGTTTCGCAGCTATACAAATATCGATTCCACATCCTCCAAGTTAATGGCATTCATTTCTATTGCGTTAATCCCCTCTCTAACTAGCAACGCTACCCTACGTCATTTTCATTTATGTCTATCCCTCCTGAATATTGAATATCCCTGGATGTTCAGCTCCCAGCCTTGGTCACCCTGGAGCCATGTCTGCGTAATCCCAACAATATCATAGTCATTAATAGCTATCTGCACATTCAACTCATCCGCCTTATTTCGAATGCTCCTTGCATTGATACACAAAGCCTGCAGGCTTGTTTTTACAACACTCTTATCCCTTATACAATTATGTTAGAAAAGTGGCCCTTTTTGATTTTGCCCTGGATTTGTCTGCCTGCCACTTGTAATTTTCACCTTGCTACCTATTGCTTCTACTCTAATTTCACACCTCTCTGTCTCTCCACTCACACAGTTATGAAACCCTTTCCACTTAACTCCATCCTCGATGATCCCATTTGACATCCCACCCCCGTTATTCAGTTTAAAACCACCTGTGTAGCAGTGGCAAACCTGCCAGCCAGAATGCTGGTCCCGCACCTGTTAAGATGGAACCGACCCTTTTGTACAGTTACCCTTTACTCCAAAACAGAGTAAAACATAACACATCACCTCGGACTAAAATGCCACCCCCCCCCCCCTCCAATCTGCTTCACCACTCAATATGATCGCGGTTTCACTGACTATGACCTCAACCCCACACTCCCGCAGACCCCGATAACCCTTCACCTCCTGCTTGCCTGGAATAGATTTGACTATACCATGGGACAATAACATTCTCTGCCTCCATCCCCTCTGACGAGGAACGACCCAAAGACTCATGACACTCAGAGCAGTACTGACGAAGTGACACACTGTGGTGGTACTGATGGAGGGACACACTGTGGTGGAACTGATGGAGGGATACACTGTGGTGGTACTGATGGAGTGACATACTGTGGTGGTACTGATGGAGGGATACACTGTGGTGGTACTGATGGAGTGACATACTGTGGTGGTACTGATTTAGTGACACACTGTTGTACTACTGACGCAGAAAGACACGGTGGAGTCCTGGTGGAAGGACAGTCTGTGGTGGTACTGATGGAGGGATACACTCTGGTGGTACTGATGGAGGGACACACTGTGGAACATACTGATGGATGGACACACTGTGGAGGTACTGGTGGAATGACACACTGTGGTGGTACTGATGGAGTGACATACTGTGGTGGTACTGATTTAGTGACACACTGTTGTACTACTGACGCAGAAAGACACGGTGGAGTCCTGGTGGAATGACAGTCTGTGGTGGTACTCATGGAGTGGTACACTGTGGTGGTACTGATGGAATAACACACTCCGGTGGTACTGATGGAGTGGCATACTCTTGTGGTACTGATGGAGTGACACACTGGGGTGGTACTGATGGGGCTCACGCTGGGGTGGTACTGATGGAGTGGCACACGGTGGTGGTACTGATGAATGGTCACACTGTCGTGCTACTGATGCAGAGATACACTGTGGTGGTACTGATGGAATGACACACTGTGCTGGTATTGATCGAGTGACATACTGTGGTGATACTGATGGATTGACACACTGTGGTGGTTCTTATTGAGTGGCACACAGTGGTGGTACTTATAGATGGACACACTGTGGTGGTACTGATCGAGTGACACACTGGTGGGACTGATGGAGGCACACACGGTGTGGTGGTACTAATGGAATGACACACTGTGGTGGTACAGATGGAGTGACACACTTTGTGATGGTCTTGATGGAGTGACACACCGTGGTGGTACTGATGGAATGACACACTGTGGTGGTACTGATGGAGTGACATACTGTGGTGATACTGATGGAGTGACACTGTGGAGCAGTACTTATGGAGTGACACACTGGTGGTACTGATGGAGTGACACACTGTCGTGGTCCGGATGGCGTGACACACTGTGGCGGCATTGATGGAGTGACACACTATGGTGGTACTGATGGAGGGACTCACTGTGGAGCAGTACTGATGGAGTGACACACTGTAGGGTAGTACAGATAAAGTGATAACATATGGTGTTATACTGATGATCTGACTCATAGAAACATAGAAACATAGAAAATAGGTGCAGGAGTAGGCCATTCGGCCCTTCGAGCCTGCACCGCCATTGAATATGATCATGGCTGATCATCCAACTCAGTATCCTGTACCTGCCTTCTCTCCATACCCCCTGATCCCTTTAGCCACAAGGGCCACATCTAACTCCCTCTTAAATATAGCCAATGAACTGACCTCAACTACCTTCTGCGGCAGAGATTTCCAGAAATTCACCACTCTCTGTGTAAAAAAAGGTTTCCTCGAAGACTCATTGTGTGTTGTACTAATTGACTGACACACTGCGGGTGGTACAGATGGACTGTCATTCTGTGAGGTGTTACTGATTGAAGTGACACTGTGGGGCTGGATTAACACTGTGAAGTAGTACTGATGGAGTAACACGCCGTGGATAGTTCTATTGGAATAACACACTCCAGGGTTCTCGTGATGGAGTGACACAATGCGGATAGTTCTGATGTAATGACACGCTGTGGGGGTAGCTCTGAAATAATGACACTGTGTTAGTACCCATGTAATGACACACTGTGGGGAAGTCCTAATGAAATGACATATTGTGTTGTAGTACTGATAGCGACACATATATTCATGTGTGATGTGGTGATGTTCATCCAATTGGTATTAGGCATCACTCTAACAATGGAGGAGACCCAGGACATAACGCTCTGTGGTTGTACTGATGTGTGACATATTCTGGAGTCGTTCTGATGGAGGCACACACTGTGGGATAATACTGCTGGAATGATAACCTGTCAGGAAATTCTGATGGAGACACATTGTGAGGAGGTTCTGATGCTGTAACAAACGGTGGGGTATAATTGATGGAGTGACACATTGTGTAGTAGTACTGATGGAGTTACACACTGTGGCGTAGTGGTGAAGGGGTCACACACTTCGGCGTATTACTGACGGACAGGCATACTGCGGTTTGGTTCTGATGGAGTGACACTCTGTGGGGTGCAACTGATGGAATGACTCACTGAGAGGTCGTACTGATGGAGTGACATAATCTGCGGTATTACTGACGTAATGACATTCAGTGGTGTGGCACTGATGGATTGATGCGCTGTGAGGCAGTACTGATTGTGTGACACACCGTGGGATAGTCCTGATGGAGTGACACGCTGTGAGTCACCTTGCAGCGTCCTAGCACCATCCTCCCAGCTAACACTGCCCCCAGCTTCGTGTCATCCACAAACTTGGAGATGTTGCATTCAATTCCCTCGTCCAAATCATTAATATGTATTGTAAATAGCTGGGGTCCCAGCACTGAACCTTGCGGTACCCCACTAGTCAATGCCTGCCATTCTGAAAAGGACCCGTTTACTCCTACTCTTTGCTTCCTGTCTACCAGCCAGTTCTCAATCCACATCAATACTGAACCCCCAATACCGTGTGCTTTAAGTTTGTATACTAACCTCTTATGTGGGACCTTGTCGAAAGCCTTCTGAAAGTCCAGATATAACACATCCATTGGTTCTCGCTTATCCATTGTACTAGTTACATCCTCGAAAAATGCTATAAGATTCCTCAGACATGATTTACCTTTCATAAATCCATGCTGACTTTGTCCAATTATTTCACCACTTTCCAAATGTACTGCTATCCCATCTTTAATAATTGACTCTAGCAGTTATCCCACTACTGATGTTAGACTATTTGGTCTGTAATTCCCCGTTTTCACTCTCCCTCCCTTTTTAAAAAGTGGGGTTACATTAGCCACCCTCCACTCCTCAGGAACTACTCAAGAATCTAAAGAGTTTTGAAAAATTATCACTAATGCATCCACTATTTCTGGGGCTACTTCCTTAAGTACTCTGGGATGTAGCCTATCTGGCCCTTGGGATTTATCTGCCTTTAATCCATTCAATTTACCTAACACCACTTCCCGGCTAACTTGGATTTCACTCAGTTCCTCCATCTCATTTGTCCCCCCGGTCCTCTGCTATTTCCGGCAGATTATTTATGTCTTCCTTAGTGAAGACAGAACCAAAGTAATTATTCAAATGATCTGCCATGTCCTTGTTCCCCATGATCAATTCACCTGTGTCTGTGTCATTTGTTTTAACTAATAATTTTCTCTTCACATATCTATAAACATGTTTGCAGTCAGTTTTTATGTTCCCTGCCTGTTTGCTTTCATAATCTATTTCCCTTTCCTAAGTAAGCCCTTTGTCCTCCACTGCTGGGCTCTGAATTTCTCCCAGTCCTCTGGTAGGCTGCTTTTTCTGGCTAATTTGTATGCTTCATCTTTTTGTTTTGATACTATCCCTGATTTCCCTTGTTATCCACGGATGCACTACCTTCCCTGGTTTATTCTTTTGCCAAACTGGGATGAACAATTATTGAAGCTCATCCATGCATTCTTTAAATGCCTTCCATTGCATATCCACCGTCAACCCTTTAAGAATCAATTGCCAGTCTATCTTGGCCAATTCACGTCTCATACCCTCAACGTTACCTTTCTTTAAGTTCTGGACGCTTGTTTCTGAATTAATTATGCCGCTCTCCATCCTAATGAAGAACTCAACCATATTATGGTCAATCTTGCCCAAGGGGCCACGCACAACAAGAATGCTAACTAACCCTTCATCATTACTCAATACCCAGTCTAGAATAGCCTGCTCTCTCGTTGGTTCTTCTACATGTTGGTTTAGAAAACTATCCCGCATACATTCCAAAAAAATCTTGGAAATAGGTGCAGGAGTAGGCCATTCGGCCCCTCGAGCCATCACCGCCATTCAATGTGATCATGGCTGCTCATCCCCAATCAGTACCCCGTTCTTACCTTCTCCCCATATCCACCGACTCCGCTATTTTTAAGAGCCCTATCTATCTCTCTCTTGAAAGCATCCAGATAACCTGCCTCCACCTCTGCCTCTGAGGCAGATAATTCCATAGACTCACAACTCTCTGTGTGAAAATGTGTTTCCTCGCCTCCGTACTAAATGGCTTACTCCTTATTCTTAAACTGTGGCCCCTGGTTCTGTTATCCCCCTACATCAGGAACATGTTTCCTGCTTCTAGGTTGTCCAAACCCTTAACAATCATATATGTTTCAATGAGATACCCTCTCATCCTTCTAAACTCGAGTGTACAAGCCCAGCTGCTCCATTCTCTCAGCATATGACAGTCCTGCCATCCCGGGAATTAACCTACTATGCACTCCCTCAATCGCAAGAATGTCCTTCCTCAAATTAGGGGGCCAAAACTGCACGCAATACTCCAGGTGTGGTCTCACTAGGGCTCTGTACAACTGCAGGAGGACATCTTTGCTCCTATATTCGATTCATCTTGTTATAAAGGCCAACGCCATTCGCTTTCTTTACTGCCTGCTGTACCTGCATGCTTGCTTTCATAGACTGATGAAGAATGACTCCCAGATCCCGTTGTACTTCCCCTTTTCCCAATTTGACGCCATTTAGATAGTAACATGCCTCTCGTTTTTGCTACCACATCACATCTTTCGTCATGGGCGCTGCAACTAAGCTGGATGAATATGCCATCGCTGTCACAGACTCCATCAGCAAGTATGGAGTGGACTGTGGACCACATAATGCGATACGTATATTCACCAAACGGAAATCATGGGTGAACCGTAAGCTCCACTCCCAGGTGAAGCCCACGTTTACTTTTGTTTAGTTTAGAGATACAGCCCGGAAACAGGCCCTTCCGTCCACAGAGTCAGCGCTGACCTGCGATCCCGTACATGAACATTATCCGATGTACACTGGGGACAATTTACAATGATATCAAACCAATTAACTTACAAACTTGTACGCCTTTGGAGTGTGGGAGGAAACCGGGGTGCACGGGGAAACCTCACGCAGGTCACGAGGAGAACGTGCAAACTCTGTACGGACAGAATAGTCAGGATCGAACCCGGGTCCCTGGCGCTGTAAGGCATCAACTCTACCGCTGCGCCACCATGCCGAACCAAGTCTGCCGTGTTAAAGTCAAACTATGCCGTGCGGCAGAGGTAATCTATCAATGGCCGAAGCAGGGCCATTATGGATGCCAAGAAGGAATTCCGGACCAAGCTGGAGACACGAGGCAATGAGACGGATCCCCGCATTCTCCGCCCGCTTAGAACAGAATGTTTGGAGGAATGTCTCCTGGATATTATCTGCAGTTTTACGCTGTTGTTCATCCTATCCCCTCTCGTCGCCTTCTCTTTGCACTTGTCCAACAGTTAATTTGTTGTGAACAACCATTCATCACCTTCTCTTGTTTATTAACGTGGTCCCCAATCTTCATCGTCTACAGTCTCCGTCATAATCCGAACTGGTCATGGTTGTTACTCACCTCAGATCATTATGTTTGGCCAGCTTTGGTGAGGTCTATGACTGTCATGGATACTTGGGTACATTGTAAATCTTTGTATTGCATGCTATCCAAACGTTTCACATATATCATATGTAGATGCGAACGGTTCAAACTGGCACAATAGATAGAGCAAATACGAAGAATCAGAATGCAGACTATAATTCGAGTTGCAGAATACCATGCTAAATATCGTTCTACATTATCATCAAACCCTGATTGATCCGTAAATTTGTAAGAATGAACAACATCTGCGCAAAGCGAATTGCCTAATTCCGGTCTAACTTTGTCCTAAGAAACGGACATTTACAGTTGTAGAATTCCAGCTTTTTGAAAAAACACAAAATATTCATTCAAGCAGCTGTAGAAATTCTTATTGAACTGTTCTGAAGTGCACAGCCAGAGCGACAGAAAATGCAATACTTATCTCACCGTTGAGACTTCCCACTGCCTTGGCGGAGTTGTAAACAATTAAGATGCGAGGCACATTAGGTTTCAGGCACCGGTTTAGAATTAGGATTATTATTGTGAAATATACCGAGGCACAGTGAAAAACGCGGTGTTTTGTATGTTATCCAGGCAGAAAAGATATTCTATGCATAGAAACATAGAAACAGAAAATAGGTGCAGGAGTAGGCCTTTCGACCTTTCGAGCCTGCATCGCCATTCAATATGATGATGGCTGATCATCCAACTCAGTATCCTGTACCTGCCTTCTCTCCATACCCCCTAATCCCTTTAGCCACAAGGGCCACATCTAACTCCCTCTTAAATATACCCAATGAACTGGCCTCACCTACCTTCTGTGGCAGAGTTCCAGAGATTCACCACTCTCTGTGTGAAAAATGTTTTTCTTATTTCCGTCCTAAAATATTTCCCCTTTATCCTTAAACGGTGGCCCTTGTCCTGGACTTCCCCAATATCGGGAACAATCTTCTTGCATCTAGCCTGTCCAACCATAGGTACAAGCATTTGAAACTCAAGTATAACAGATAGAGCAAAGGAGAAGTTACAGAGTGCAGAATATAGTTTCAGCAATGTAGCGCATCAGCTCCAGGGACTATGTCCAATTTCCACAAAGGGGACATGTGAATTCAACAGCACCATAGCCTATGGAAGGACCATTAATAATCCCGATAACGGACGGGAGGAACCTACTGGAGGTGCGCGCTTTCACGTGTGTGCACTTCCCACGGACTAGAGCAGTGGGGACAAGGAATGGTCGAGGTGAAATAGGTCTTTGATGATATTTGCTGCTTTTCCGAGGCAGCATAAAGTGTAGATGGAATCAGTGGTGCGAAGTTTGGTCTGTGTGATGGACTTGGCTATATCTACAAATCTCCCCAATTGCTTGCGTTCTCAGGCAGAGCTTTTCTCAAAACAAGCAGCCTGCATTATGCTGTCCTTGTTGCATCTACAGAAGTTTGGAAGAGTCACTGGAGACATAACGAGATGTATCTGTCATATCGGGATATAAAGGGGTTAGTGCGACTTCTGGATTATTGCATCTATGATCCACGACAGATCTTTGATAGTATTAACACAAACGGGAAGCTGTCAACCATTTCCACTTCTGCACCATTGATGCTGATTGGACATGTCCTGCACCATGCTCCCTGAAGCCAATAACTAGCGTCATCGTCCTGCTGACATTGAAGGGAAGATTATTGTCCTGGCACCATGTATCGCAGTTCTCTACCTACTTCCTGTACTCCATATTTTCATTATTATCGATGTGACCCAGCACAATAGGGTTGTGAGCAAACCTGTAGATGCAATTAAAGCCAAATGTGTCTCTACAGTCAAGAGTGTAAAGGGAGTATAGTTGGAGGCCAATAAAACACCCTTGCAGGGCATAGATGTCGAGAGTGATTATGGAGGATATGCTGTCCCCTATCATCACTGACTGAGGTCCGTGGGCATTAGACCCCAGGAAACAGTGACAGAGGGCGAGCAGATTCCGAGATCCCATGGTTTGGAGATAACAACCATTCTTCTCCCAGCAGACACATGTACACAGGATTACACGCACAATGCCAAGCTCAAGTCTGTTTGACAATTCAATATCATTATTGCAAATTGATTTTGATTTCATATTCATTTACACTCACGTCTCATTAGTGTTGATTTCCCTATTTGCCACAAATATATTCGCCCAACCCTGTTTGCACTTCATTAATAGTCATTCTTGTTTTCTGGGGTAAATAATACTGTAGATTCAGATATATCTGTGAAAATATTTTACATCTGACTTCAGTCACTCCAAGGTGAATTCTTATTCTGAACGATGATCCTAATGTGATCATCAATATGCGGGCTGTAATTCTCTCAAAATCTATCTTCCAAACGCCTCGCAGAAGTCTCGATGTCGGGGTGTCACTACATTCACATGTCATTCTTACCAACTGCGCAGAATGGATGATCTGAACAATTGTTCGCCCTTTGAGAAACACATGATGCGACGGATACGTCTCGAATTCAGCCTCTGCCCGAGTCGAGGGTAAGTATCACTTCCCCTAAAAGAGGTAGTGCCAGGTCATAATATTAGCAGATTAAGTGCTGGTAGATGGGATTTAGTAATTGGACAGCATACACACAGACAGTTGTTCGGCCTATTTCTCTGCCGTAAGACTCAATGCCTATTGGTCCAGTATATGCACATTTCTCCACACGTGGTATCTTCGTCAGTAGGGTTCACCGCTATTTCCTTGAATAGGCAACGCGACAGTTGTTATTCGTAGCTCTGTTTGTTTATTTCTGTTGAGCTGCAACTGTTGGGGAAAAACTAATTCTGCAACAACGTTTAGATGCGCTGACTAGCCAGTTTACACTCCAATCCAGAGTGCGGTGCAACACCGATGTTTGCGGGCGTGTGCCTTGCGAAACAAGAACAAGGCGTGCACTTGTTTCTACAAGATCGGAGCTTTGATGAGGCCATTCATTTCTGACATTAGATCCGCTGTCCTCTCAAGTCTGAAGCTTCTGGGTTTAAAATGTTTTCCTCTTGTATTTCAGATGCCAGGTAATAACTGCGGTGCGCAACACAGTATTATCATTTTACTGTGTTATTTCTCCTCCTCCCGACCCCTTTTCGCAATTGTCGAACTATTCATTTGTGGTGAACAGCGATTCTTTTACTTCTCTTGTTCAGCAAAACCGGGTGTGTCACGTGGACATTATCGTGGTCTACTTCACCCAACATGCAGCTAACAATGGCCTGTTTCCTTTATACGGGACTTGGTCAGAAGGGAAGCATGGGGGGTAGGAGAGAGAGAGAGGAGAGAGAGGCAGAAAAGAGAGAGAGAGCAGAGCAGCGCGAGAGAGAGAGAGAGAGAGAGAGAGAGAGAGAGAGAGAGAGAGCGAGAGAGAGAGAGAGAGAGCAAGAGAGACGAGAGAGACGAGAGGCGAGGAGACAAAAAGAACCAGAGAGAGAGCGAGCGAGAAAGAGAGAGCAAGGAGAGAAAGATAGAAGGAGGAGAGAGCAGAGAGAGAGAGATAGAGAGAGAGCAGAGAGAGGAGAGAGCGAAGGAGAGAGAGAGAGGAGAGAGGAGAGAGGAGAGAGAGAGAGAGAGAGAGAGAGAGAGAGAGAGAGAGAGAGAAGAGAAAGAGCAGGCGAGAAGAGAAACGAACAAAAGAGAGCAGAGAGAGAGAGAGAGAGATAGAACATATATAGACGATATAGACACCAGAGAGGAGAATATATATAGAAAGAGAGATAGGGAGAGAGAGATAAGAAGAGCAGAGAGAGAGATGAAAAAGAGAGAGGCGAAGGAGAAAACATCTCAGAATAGATCTCATCAGAGACTCTAGAGACGAATCTCCCTCTCTCTCTCTCTCCCCATCTCTCACTATCTCTCTCTCACCCCCTCCCTCTCGCTCCCCATCTCTCCCTCTCTCTCTCCTCGTACCTCGCCTTTTCTCCCCGTTTTGTCTTTTAGTTATCTTCTGTTGTTCTTTAAACATCATTCAATCCTCTGGCTACCCGCTCATCTTTGCTGCGTTGTATTTCTCTTTTATTTCTGTCCCTGACGTCCGTTGTCAGCCATGGTCGTCCCTTTCTCCCCTTGGAATCTTTCTTCATCTTTGGAATGAACTGATCCTGCACCTTCTGTGTTATTCTCAGAAATACCTGCCATTGTTGTTCCACTGTCATCCCTGCTTGGGTATCTTTCCAGTCAACTCTGGCCAGCTCCTCCCTCCCTCATGTCTCCGGCGGTGAATGTCAGGAGCCGGAGCCCGGAGCGGAGAGACTGCGGCCGCCCGCCTCTGGGATAGATGCTCTCAGGGCGCGGATTTATGAATGAGCCGAAGCATTGAGGTGAGCGGATATTTCACCGCGCTTTTCACCTGCTCCCTGAACTTGGACTGGGTCACCGCGTAAATAAATGTGTTGGTGCAGCAGCTGAGATTCTTCAGCAAAAACCCGACGTTGTTAAAGATTATTTGAGATTCATTCTGATCATTTCCAATTCCAGCGATCTGATAATAGAAGACGTTTACAACCATCGTCAGCCACAGGAGGATGAAGCTGCCGGAGATGGTGAAGAGTAAAACTATAGACCTCCTCCTGCTCTCCATCTCCGGGTCACTGCGGTTCTCCCCCTTGCTCTCACCCCTCAGCCCCTTACGGACCCGACTAGCCACTAAAATGTGGCGGACTGTCAGAGCGTTGAGCAGCAGGATTACAGCAAAAGGGAGGAACGGAGTTAAAACCATGTCGATCCAATCAAATGCCACCCACCCGAGTGCAGTGAAAGCATTGTCCACCAGTTTACAGAACCACGGGACACTGTCGATGATTGTATAGGGTTCCACCATGAAGTAGCGGGGAATGTTTTTCAGACAGAGCAGAACGCCGGCTGTTGCCAGAACCACATCCGCAGTTTTCCCGGTGCAATATTTAGCTTTCAGCTTCTGGCAACAAATGGCGACAAAGCGATCAAAGGTGAAAGTGACGGTGAACCAGACCGAACAGTCTGTAGCGGCATACCGCAGTACTTCGTTAACACGGCACACAGGTGTGATGGCCAGGAAACTCCAATAAAAGTAAAAATATCGGAGCCGATCCAAAATGACCCCGGAGATCAGGGCCAGTAGATCAGCCGCTGCCATGGCCACCAGGTAGCGAGTGGTGCAGGTGGAGAGGCCGCACTTTCCCCGTGACAGGATCACAATCGCCAATAAATTCACTGCGGATAGACAAGGGAACGGACATTTACTCAACACGGTCTCCGGGGCTGAACACCGGCTCGACTTTCAGCTCAAGATCAGGAGTGTTGGAGTCGGTGCGCGGCTGCTGCAAGTTTAATAACAATGTCAGAGCCGGCTCCGACTGTGCCCGACCTGCCTGCCTGCTTCAGGGGAGAAGAGATAAGGCGACGGCCGGACGGGGTAAAGGACGGGGAGTGAACCCGCTACAATAGGCGCAATGGTCCTTTCTATAGTTAACCCTGCTGCTCACAGTCTCTGATGGGGCCGCTTTCACAGGAATAACCGTGACCGGCCGCGTTTAACCAGGGCTCTGGGAGCTCGGCATCTGACGGGGACGAGAAGGGTTCCAAAGGGAAGGCAGGGCTAACATGGGATCCGACAGCAGAGTGGCTCCGTTAATGCATTCATTCCACAGCGAGTTCAGTTCAGTAACAACACACCGGTAGATCCGCGGCCACTGGTCCAGGAGTTCGATTAAATTATTGACCGACAAGCTGTGGGTGGAATCCGACTGTGACAGACAGACTCCGCAGTGAGACACAGTGTCCACAGGAGCGGCTGTTCACTCTGATCAATAACTCAGTCACAGTGAACTTCACAATATGATCCCCTCTCTCCCAGTCACACCGTTCCGGAGAGGTGCCTGCCTTCCTGTCCCGAGCACTGTGACAACTCTGGGAAAGGTGCCACAGAAGGCAAGAACAACATTCTATTGGCTCCCAGCCTGCAGCAGTGAAATAAAACGAGGGTTAGTTTCAGCTGTGTGAAAATAAGACAAATCACAGCAGCGTTAATTCACAAATATTTCACTGAGAGGATTGATTTTCCTCACATATTCTTGTACAACGATCATCAGTTGGGAGCTTGTAACATGATGAGAATTAGATCAAAACCAGTTAACACACGGATGGAGATATAAAATTTGAATTGGTCTGCTCACTTACCAGGGACTCCAACAGCAGCAATGATCGCGTACAATATTTTCTCCACGTCTAAATATTCAAAATATTTTTCCCACATTTTCTCTGCCCAGCGACGTGTCCCCGTGAACTACCGGTAAGGTCTAGGAATGAAATGTTAGGGCAGAACATTCCTGGAGATTTTATACCATTTTCCATCTCCACCGGGACAGTGAAGTTTCAACAGAGATTAAAAGTAGAGATTTTGAAATGATTCGCAAACAGATGACATCAGCCTAGTGAAATCCCTGCTGAGACAGACAGGTTGTGATTTATTCAGGGAATTGATTGAGAAACTCCAAAGACTGGAAATGTGGCGTTAGATACTGAGGGATGGCAATTGGGAGCGGCGGCATTATTACAGCAAAGGGGACATTGTTTCAAACTCCATCAGATCCAACTTTCCACCTCATGTTGTTTGTCTGATTTCCTTCAATCCGTTTCACTCAACAAACAATGCCACATTCCAGGGACCCTGTCAGGGCTTCTGGTGCCCAGTTGGAAGGTAGACTTTTGTCCACAAGTTGAGGAATTAGTTCAACACATCACAGAAACATAGAAACATAGAAATTAGGTGCAGGAGTAGGCCATTCGGCCCTTCGAGCCTGCACTGCCATTCAATATGATCATGGCTGATCATCCAACTCAGTATCCTATCTCAGCCTTATCTCCATACCTCCTCATATCTTTAGCCACAAGGGCCTTATCTAACTCCCTCTTAAATATAGCCAATGGACTGGCCTCAACTACCTTCAGTGGCAGATAATTCCAGAGATTCACCATTCTCTCTGAGAAAAATGTATTTCTCATCTCGGTCCTAAACGATTTCCCCCTTATCCTTAAACTGTGACTCCTTGTTCTGGACTTCCCCAACATCGGAAACAATCTTCCAGCATCCAGCCTGTCCAGCCCCTTAAGAATTTTGTAAGTTTCTATAAAATCCCCCCTGAATCCTCTAAATTCTAGCGAGTACAAGCCGAGTCTATCCAAGCTTTCTTCATATGGCCTGATATCCCAGGAATCAGTCTGGTGAACCTGCACTGTACTCCCTCTATGGCACGAATGTATTTCCTCAGATTAGGAGACCAAAACTGTACGCAATACTCCAGGTATGGTCTCACCAAGACCCTGTACAACTGCAGTAGAACTTCTCTGCTCCTATACTCAAATCCTTTTGCTATGAATGCTAACATACCATTCGCTTTCTTCACTGCCTGCTGCACCTGCATGCCTACTTTCAATGACTGGTGTACCATGACACCCAGGTCTCGTTGCATCTCTCCTTTTCCTAATCGGCCACCATTCAGATAATAGTCTACTTTCCTGTTTTATGCTACCAAAGAGGATAACCTCACATTTATCCACATTATACTGCATCTGCCATGCATTTGCCCACTCACCCAGCCTACCCAAGTCACCTGACAGCCTCCTAGTATCCTCCTCACAGCTAACACTGCCCCCCAGCTTCGTGTCATCCGCAAACTTGGAGACGTTGCATTCAATTCCCTCGTCCAGATCATTAATATGTATTGTAAATAGCTGGGGTCCCAGCACTGAGCCTTGCGGTACCCCACTAGTCACTGCCTGCCATTCTGAAAATGATCACTTTACTCCTACTCTTTGCTTCCTGTCTGCCAGCCATTCTCTATCCACATCAATACTGAACCCCCAATACCGTGTGTTTTAAGTTTGTATACTAATATCTTTTTGTGGGTCCTTGTCGAAAGCCTTCTGAAATTCCAGATATAACCATCCACTGGTTCTCCCTTATCCACTCTACTAGTTACATCCTCGAAAAATTATATAAGATTCGTCAGACATGATTTACCTTTCGTAAATCCATGCTGACTTTGTCCAATGATTTCACCACTTTCCAAATGTGCTGCTATCCCATCTTTAATAACTGACTATAGCAGTTTCCCCACTACCGATGTTAGACTAACTGCCCAGTAATTCCCCGTTTTCTCTCTCCCTCTTTTTAGAAAGTGGGGTTACATTAGCTACCCTCCAATCGCCAGGAACTACTCCAGAATCTAAAGAGTTTTGAAAAATTATCACTAATGCATCCACTATTTCTGGGGCTACTTCCTTAAGTACTCTGGTATGCAACCTATCTGGGCCTGGGGATTTATCGTCCTTTATTCCTTTCAAATTACCTAACACCACTTCCCGGCTAACCTGAATTTCACTCAGTTTCTCCCTCATTTGACCTCCGGTCCCCTGCTATTTCCGGCAGATTATTTATGTCTTCCCTAGTGAAGATAGAACCAAAGTAGTTATTCAATTGATCTGCCATGTCCTTTTCCCCCATGATCAATTCACCTGTTTCTGACTGCAAGGGAACTACATACTCGCTAGAATTTAGATGATTGAGGGGGGATCTTATAGAAACTTACACAATTCTTAAGGGGTTGTACAGGCTAGATGCAGGAAGATTGTTGCGGATGTTGAGGAAGTCCAGAACAAGAGGTCACAGTTTAAGGATAAGTGGGATATCTTTTAGGACCGAGATGAGAAAAACATTTTTCACACAGAGTGGTGAATCTCTGGAATTCTCTGCTACAGAAGGTAGTTGAAGCCAGTTATTTGGCTATATTTAAGAGGGAGTTAGATGTGGCCCTTGTGGCTAAAGGGATCAGGGGGTATGGAGAGAAGGCAGGTACCGAATACTGAGCTGAATAATCAGCCATGATCATATTGAATGGCGGTGCAGGCTCGAAGGGCTGAATAACCTACTCCTGCACATATTTTTTATGTTTCTATGTTTACATTTGTTTTAACTAATCTTTTTCTCTTCACAGTCCTTTTCAGAAGAACCTTTTCAGTCAGTTTTTATGTTTTCTGCCAGATTTCTTTCATAATCTGTTTTCCCTTTTCTAATTAAACCCTTTGTCCTCCTCTGCTGGACTCTGAATTTCTCGCGGTCCTCTTGTGGGCTGCTTTTTCTGGCTAATTTGTATGCGTCAATTTTTATTTTGATATTATCCTTGATTTCCCTTGTTATCCACGGATGCAGTACCTTCCCTGGTTTATTATTTTGCCAAACTGGTATGAAGAATTGTTGTAGTTCATCCATGCAGTATTTGAATGCCTTCAATTGCATATACACCGTCAGCCCTTTAAGAATCAATTGCCAGTCTATCTTGGCCAATTCACGTCTCATACCCTCAAAGTTACCTTTCTTTAAGTTCAGAACACTTGTTTCTGAATTAATTATGTCACTCTCCGTCCTAATGAAGAACTCAGCCATATCATGGTCACTCTTGCCCAAGGGGCCACGGACAACAAGACTGCCAACTAACCCTTCCTCATTACTCAATACCCAGTCCAGAATAGTCTGCTCTCTCGTTGGTTCCTCTACATTTTGGTTTAGAAAACTATCCCGCATATATTCCAAGAACTCCCCTTCCTCAGCACTCCTGCCTGTACACAACTCCCACTAGCGTTTTCTGCCCCTTAGTGTTTCGCAGCTATACCAATATCGATTCTACATCCTCCAAGCCAATGGCCTTCATTTCTATTGCGTTAATCCCCTCTATAACCAGCAAAGCTACCCCACTTCATTTTCATTTATGTCTATCCCTCCTGAATATTGAATATCCCTGGATGTTCAGCTCCCAGCCTTGGTCACCCTGGAGCCATGTCTGCGTAATCCCAACAATATCATAGTCATTAATAGCTATCTGCACATTCAACTCATCCGCATTATTACGAATGCTCCTTGCATTGATACACAAAGCCTACAGGCTTGTTTTTACAACACTCTTACCCCTTATACAATTGTGTTGAAAAGTGGCCCTTTTTGATTTTTGCCCTGGATTTGTCTGCCTGCCACTTTTAATTTTCACCTTGCTACCTATTGCTACTACTCTAATTTCACACCTCTCTGTCTCTCAGCTCACACATTTATGAAACCCTTTCCATTTAACTCCATCCTCGACGATCCCATTTGACACCCCACCCCCCTTATTCAGTGTAGCAGTGGCAAATCTGCCATGTCTTTGTTCCCCATGATCAATTCACCTGTGTCTGACTGCAATGGACCTATATTTGTTTTAACTAATCTTTTTCTCATCACATATCTATAAAAACGTTTGCAGTCAGTTTTTATGTTCCCTGCCTGTTTTCTTTCATAATCTATTTCCCTTTCCTAAGTAAGCCCTTTGTCCTCCTCTGCTGGGCTCTGAATTTCTCCCAGTCCTCTGGTAGACTGCTTTATCTGGCTAATTTGTATGCTTCAACTTTTTGTTTTGATACTATCCCTGAAATACCCTTGTTATCCACGGATGCACTACCTTCCCTGGTTTATTCTTTTGCCAAACTGGGATGAACAATTATTGAAGTTCATCCATGCATTCTTTAAACGCCTTCCATTGCATATCCACCGTCAACCCTTTAAGAATCAATTGCCAGTCTATCTTGGCCAATTCACGTCTCATACCGTCAAAGTTACCTTTCTATAAGTTCTGGACGCTTGTTTCTGAGTTAATTATGTCACTCTCCATCCTAATGAAGAACTCAACCATATTATGGTCAATCTTGCCCAAGGGGCCACGCACAACAAGAATGCTAACTAACCCTTCATCATTATTCAATACCCAGTCTAGAATAGCCTGCTCTCTCGTTGGTTCTTCTACATGTTGGTTTAGAAAACTATCCCGCATACATTCCAAGAAATCTTGGAAATAGGTGCAGGAGTAGGCCATTCGGCCCCTCGAGCCATCACCGCCATTCAATGTGATCATGGCGGATCATCCCCAATCAGTACCCCGTTCCTGCCTTCTCCCCATATCCACCGACTCCGCTATTTTTAAGAGCCCTATCTATCTCTCTCTTGAAAGCATCCAGATAACCTGCCTCCACCTCTGCCTCTGATGCAGATAATTCCATAGACTCACAACTCTCTGTGTGAAAAAGTGTTTCCTCGTCTCCGTACTAAATGGCTTACTCTTTATTCTTAAACTGTGGCCCCTGGTTCTGTTATCCCCCTACATCAGGAACATGTTTCTTGCTTCTAGTGTGTCCAAACCCTTAACAATCATATATGTTTCAATGAGAATCCCTCTCGTCCTTCTAAACTCCAGTGTGTACACGCCCAGCTGCTCCATTCTCTCAGCATATGACAGTCCCGCCATCCCAGGAATTAACCTACGATGCACTCCCTCAATAGCAAGAATGTTCTTCCTCAAATTAGGGGGCCAAAACTGCACGCAATACTCCAGATGTGGTCTCACTAGGGCTCTGTACAACTGCAGAAGGCCATCTTTGCTCCTATATTCGATTCATCTTGTTATAAATGCCAACTTGCCATTCGCTTTCTTTACTGCCTGCTGCACCTGCATGCTTGCTTTCATAGACAGATGAAGAATGACTCCCAAGTTTACTTTTGTTTAGTTTAGAGATACAGCCCGGAAACAGGCCCTTCCGTCCACAGAGTCAGCGCTGACCTGCGATCCCGTACATGAACATTATCCGATGTACACTGGGGACAATTTACAATGATATCAAACCAATTAACTTACAAACTTGTACGCCTTCGGAGTGTGGGAGGAAACCGGGGTGCACGGGGAAACCTCACGCAGGTCACGAGGAGAACATGCAAACTCTGTACGGACAGAATAGTCAGGATCGAACCCGGGTCCCTGGCGCTGTAAGGCATCAACTCTACCGCTGCGCCACCATGCCGAACCAAGTCTGCCGTGTTAAAGTCAAACTATGCCGTGCGGCACAGGTAATCTATCAATGGCCGATGCAGGGCCATTAAGGATGCCAAGAAGGAATTCCGGACCAAGCTGGAGACACGAGGCAATGAGACGGATCCCCGCATTCTCCGCCCGCTTAGAACAGAATGTCTGAAGGAATGTCTCCCGCTCCTTCAGTCTCGGGTGTACCTGTACCAACGGATAGTGTGACAGGCGAAATATCGGCCATCCTGAGAGTGAATCTGTGGAGAGCAACTGGCTCGGATGCAGTCCCCTACAGTCCTCACGATACACTCAGGACTGTGCACCTAAATTCGGCTTTCGCCACAACTACAGCTCTGTGGTGCGCGGATCATGAACAAGGACGAGACGGAACACTAGAGGAAGAGGGGGTGCTTAGCAACACGGGGGGTGTCAGGCGATCACTCTCTCACTCAATGCCAGCAACACGACGGATCTAGTTATTGTGTACATGAATCATGATAGACCACCTCAATTTGCATCAATGGCGCCAGTGGAAATGTTTGAGAACTTGAAATTGCTTGGCATTAATATTACCAATGACTTTTCATGGACCGACCATAATGAAGCGACAGTCAATAAAGCACACCAACAAGAACCTGAATCAAAGGATATGGGGAGAAAGCAGGAACGGGGAACTGATTTTGGATGATCAGACATGATCATATTGAATGGCGGTGCGGGCTCGAATGGCCGAATGGTCTATTCCTGCACCCATTTTCTATGTTTCTATGATTCTTACACACTTCTGGTTTCGGTGCTGTTTGTCATCTATATCAATGATTTGGATGAGAACATACAAAGTAGAATTTGGAAGTTTGCAGATGTCACTAAGGGTAGATAAAGAGGATAGTGGTTCAGAATAAAAGCAGGACTTTGATCAGTTGAGCGGATGGGCTGAGCAACTGTTGATGGCGTTGTATATAGAGAATAGTGAAGCTTTGCATTTTCGGAAGTCACCCCAGCGCATGACGTAGAGTGAATTGCAGGGCTGTGGTGAGTGTTGTAGTGGCCAAGAATCCAGCAGTGCGGGTACGTAGCTCCTTGAAAGTGGCGTCATATGTAGAAAGTGTGGTCAAGGCATTTGGCTCATTGGACATCATCAATCAGAATATTGAATAGAGATGTCCGGAGTTCATATTACAGTTCGAGAAGACAGTGGTGAGGCCTCACATAGCATTTTGTTCAGTTTTGGTCATCCTGTTGGAGGAAAGATGGTGTTAAGCTGGGAAAGGTACAGGAGAGGTTGATTAGGATGTAGAAAGAACTCTAGTGCCTGAGCTATGTGGATAGGTTGAGGAGGCTTGGACTTTATTTATCGGAGCGCAAGATAATGAGGTGTGATAGTATAGAGGTGTACAAGATCATGAGAGGAATAGACAGTGTAAATGCACAGACTTTTAACCAGAATCAGGGATAAAACCAGAGGACATGTTTCAATGTGAGAGGTGAGAAATTGAATAGGAACCTGAGCGGCAAATTATTTAAACAGAGCATGGTAGGTGTGAAGATCGAGCTGCTGGATGAGTTAGATGAGGCAGATGTTATGACAATGTTTAAGAAACATTTAGATATGTACATAAATAGGTTAGGTTTGGAGGGGGTTTGCCCTAATCTCATAGGTGTGCCTAGCGTCGATGATGCTTGTTGCTCAGCAGTGGCTAGCTGGGTGCAATGGCCTCTTTGCATGCTGTTTGCCACTCTGTCTCTTCTGAGTATATCCTGTCTCAGAAGCATGGCAAATACTTCAGTCTCCTGGATATTATCTGCAGTTTAACGGTGTTGTTCATCCTATCCCCTCTCGTCGCCTTCTCTTTGCACTTGTCCAACAGTTAATTTGTTGTGAACAACCATTCATCACCTTCTCTTGTTTATCAACGTGGTCCCCAATCTTCATCGTCTACAGTCCCCGTCATAATCCGAACTGGTCATGGTTGTTATTCACCTCAGATCATTATGTTTGGCCAGCTTTGGTGAGGTCTATGACTGTCATGGATACTTGGGCACATTGTAAATCTTTGTATTGCATGCTATCCAAACGTTTCACATATATCATATGTAGATGCGAACGGTTCAAACTGGTACAATAGATAGAGCAAATACGAAGAATCAGAATGCAGACTATAATTCGAGCTACAGAATACCATGCTAAATATCGTTCTACATTATCATCAAACCCTGATTGATCCGTAAATTTGTAAGAATGAACAACATCTACGCAAAGCGAATTGCCTAATTCCGGTCTAACTTTGTCCTAAGAAACGGACATTCACAGTTGTAGAATTTCAGCTTTTTGAAAAAACACAATATATTCATTCAAGCAGATGTAGAAATTCTTATTGAACTGTTCTGAAGTGCACAGCCAGAGCGACAGAAAATGCAATACTTATCTCACCGTTGAGACTTCCCACTGCCTTGGCGGAGTTGTAAACAATTAAGATGCGAGGCACATTAGGTTTCAGGCACCGGTTTAGGATTAGGATTATTATTGTGAAATATACCGAGGCACAGTGAAAAAAGGCGGTGTCTTGTATGTTCTCCAGGCAAAAAAGATATTCTATGCATAGAAACATAGAATCATAGAAAATAGGTGCAGGAGTAGGCAATTCGGCCTTTCGAGCCTGCATCGCCATTCAATATAACCATATAACAATTACAGCACGGAAACAGGCCATCTCGGCCCTACAAGCCCGTGCCGAACAACTTTTTCCCTTATTCCCACCTGCCTGCACTCATACCATAACCCTCCATTCCCTTCTCATCCATATGCCTATCCAATTTATTTTAAAATGATACCAACGAACCTGCCTCCACCACTTCCACTGGAAGCTCATTCCACACCGCTACCACTCTCTGAGTAAAGAAGTTCCCCCTCATGTTACCCCTAAACTTCTGTCCCTTAATTCTGAAGTTATGTCCTCTTGTTTGAATCTTCCCTATTCTCAAAGGGAAAAGCTGATGATGGCTGATCATCCAACTCAGTATCCTGTACCTGCCTTCTCTCCATACCCCCTGATCCCTTTAGCCACAAGGGCCACATCTAACAAGTATAACAGATAGAGCAAAGGAGAAGATACAGAGTGCAGAATATAGTTTCAGCAATGTAGCGCATCAGCTCCAGAGACTAAGTCCAATTTCCACAAAGGGGAATTCAACAGCACCATCGCTTATGGAAGGACCATTAATAATCCCGACAACGGACGGGAGGAACCTACTGGAGGTGCGCGCTTTCACGTGTGTGCATTTCGTGCGGACTAGTGCAGTGGGGACAAGGAATGGTCGAGGTGAAATAGGTCTTTGATGATATTTGCTGCTTTTCCGAGGCAGCATAAAGTGTAGATGGAATCAGTGGTGCGAAGTCTGGTCTGTGTGATGGACTTGGCTACATCTACAAATCTCCCCAATTGCTTGCGTTCTCAGGCAGAGCTTTTCTCAAAATAAGCAGCCCTGCATTATGCTGTCCTTGTTGCATCTACAGAAGTTTGGAAGAGTCACTGGAGATATAACGAGATGTATCTGTCATATCGGGATATAAAGGGGTTAGTGCGACTTCTGGATTATTGCATATATGATCCACGACAGATCTTTGATAGTATTAACACAAACGGGAATCTGTCAACCATTTCCACTTCTGCACCATTGATGCTGATTGGACATGTCCTGCACCATGCTTCCTGAAGTCAATAACTAGCTTCATCGTCCTGCTGACATTGAAGGGAAGATTATTGTCCTGGCACCATGTATCGCAGTTCTCTACCTGCTTCCTGTACTCCATATTGTCATTATTATCGATGTGACCCAGCACAATAGGGTTGTGAGCAAACCTGTAGTTGCAATTAAAGCCAAATGTGTCTCTACAGTCAAGAATGTAAAGGGAGTATAGTTGGAGGCCAAGAAAACACCCTTGCAGGGCACAGATGTCGAGAGTGATTATGGAGGAGATGCTGTCCCCTATCCTCACTGACTGAGGTCCGTGGGCATTAGATCCCAGGAAACAGTGACAGAGGGTGAGCAGATTCCGAGGTCCCAAGGTTTGGAGATAACAACCATTCTTCTCCCAGCAGACACAGGTACACAGGGTTACACGCACAATGCCAAGCTCAAGTCTGTTTGACAATTCAATATCATTATTGCAAATTGATTTTGATTTCATATTCATTTCCACTCACGTCTCATTAGTGTTGATTTCCCTATTTGCCACAAATATATTCGCCCAACCCTGTTTGCACTTCATTAATAGTCATTCTTGTTTTCTGGGGTAGATAATACTGTAGATTCAGATATAACTGTGAAAATATTTTACATCTGACTTCAGTCACTCCAAGGTGAATTCTTATTCTGAACGATGATCCTAATGTGATCATCCATATGCGGGCTGTAATTCTCTCAAAAGCTATCTTCCAAACGCCTCGCAGAAGTCTCGATGTCGGGGTGTCACTACATTCACATGTCATTCTTACCAACTGCGCAGAATGGATGATCTGAATAATTATTCGCCCTTTGAGAAACACATGATGCGACGGATACGTCTCGAATTCAGCCTCTGCCCGAGTCGAGGGTAAGTATCACTTCCCCTAAAAGAGGTAGTGCCAGGTCATAATATTAGCAGATTAAGTGCTGGTAGATGGGATTTAGTAATTGGACAGCATACACACAGACAGTTGTTCGGCCTATTTCTCTGCCGTAAGACTCAATGCCTATTGGTCCAGTATATGCACATTTCTCCACACGCGGTATCTTCGTCAGTAGGGTTCACCGCTATTTCCTTGAATAGGCAACGCGACAGTTGTTATTCGTAGCTCTGTTTGTTTATTTCTGTTGAGCTGCAACTGTTGGGGAGCAACTAATTCTGCAACAACGTTCAGATGCGCTGACTAGCCAGTTTACACTCCAATCCAGAGTGCGGTGCAACACCAATGTTTGCGGGCGTGTGCCTTGCGAAACAAGAACAAGGCGTGCACTTGTTTCTACAAGATCGGAGCTTTGATGAGGCCATTCATTTCTGACATTAGATCCGCTGTGCTCTCAAGTCTGAAGCTTCTGGGTTTAAAATGTTTTCCTCTTGTATTTCAGATGCCAGGTAATAACTGCGGTGCGCAACACAGTATTATCATTTTACTGTGTTATTTCTCCTCCTCCCGACCCCTTTTCGCAATTGTCGAACTATTCATTTGTGGTGAACAGCGATTCTTTTACTTCTCTTGTTCAGCAAAACCGTGTGTGTCACGTGGACATTATCCCCCCCCCCCCCCCCCCCCCCCCATCATGTTACAAATAGACCTGCTCTGATCACAGGTATTAATAATCTCCAATCATTAGGTTTGCCTTGGTGAGGCTACAATTATTATTATTATTACATGACGAGGTACAGTGAAACGCGTGGCATGCTATCCCCTCAGATCAGACCTGGCATACCTGGGCACAATCAATTCAAACTCGTGCTTTGGATAAAGCAAAGTTCAAGTTCAAGTTGGCGTTTGTTGTCACATGCACCGATTGAGGTACTGTGATATTTTAGTTATCATACAGCCATACAAAGTGAATAAGGAACAATACGCACAGTGAATAAAATAAAATAAAATACGCACAGTGAATAAAATTAAATTCAAACACAAACATATTTTTTTTTAATTTTTTTTTTATTTTTAAATATTTTTTTATTAAAGGTAATCAATGCTTCAAACAACTTTATATCAAATTAATTCAATTTGCATTAAGTAAAACACTAATAATACTTATCTACTATTTTTTTTTAGAAATAATGATAGAAAAAGAATAGAACAGTTATAAATCATTAAGAAAGTGATTAAATAATAAATTGATTATATATAAGAAAGAAAAGAGAAACGAAAAAAAAAAAAAAAAAAAAAAATGAAAAACCACAATATGTATTGTTAATAACACTACTACAAGTGATAGTATCAATAAAGACATATATGTTAATTCCAATATAAAAATGAATTATTCTCACCAAATCCCGCAGGGTGCACGCCTAGCTGTGTTGCCAAGAACAGCTACTTCTCTAAATACTGTATATATGGAGACCATATCTGTTCAAAAGAATTATACTTGTCCAATAGGACAAATCTAATTCTTTCCAGATGTAACGTCTCCATCATCCAAACATATTTAACATAAACATCCGTCACAATGGAATCAATATTCCTCACTGTGATGGAAGGCAATAAAGTCCAGCCATCTTTCTCGTTTATTCACCCGTGGTCAGGGCCTTTGAACCCTCCGCAGTTCGCCGCTGCCGACAGTCGATGTTGAAGCCCTCGTGTCGGGATGATCGAAACTCCAGCGTCGGTACGAATCGGAACACTCCGCGGCACGGAGCTCCCATGTGGACCTTTTCTTACCAGAGAACGCAGCATCACGATGTTAAAGTCCATAGACCCCGCGGTCGGAGCACTTTCGCTGACGATCCTCGGCAAAGGATCGCTCGTTCCTCGATGGTAAGTCCGCGCCACGCCCGCGGCTGGAGACTCCAGGCCGGACGCCAGGAAAGGCCGCAGGGACGAGGAGAAAAATCGCATCTCCGTCGAGGTAAGTGACCGGAAAATTTTCCCCAGATCCCACGCCCGCCCCACATAAACATGACAAGAAACAATGAAACAAACATATTAGACATACGTAACATTAAAACAATCTGAGAAAGGACGAGAGTTGGAGAGTTGGCCCATTACGGTCAACATTCGGTTGACATACAGAATGAAGAGTATCTTTTGTGATACAGGATGTCATGTCAATATTGTTCTTATTTCCATCAAATTCTGAATGTATTTGTAAATATGACCACGAGGCCCGGGAGCTGTTGGAGCAAGAGGAGGAGTGTCTGGGCGCTGAGTGTTTAAATCGAGCGCGGGGCTTACGGAAATCTGTAACGTTCCACACTTCATGGGAAGGTTTCTGGGGGAAGCCTCTGATTGTTGGAAGCAGACTAGAGGAAACAGCTGATTGGGTGCAACCTCAGGTTAGCATTTCTGCTCTCTGGTTAAAGGTACAGTGCTTTTTTTAGTAAATGTACAGTGAGTTAAAAGTACAGTGCATTTTTTTAGTAAAGGTACAGTTTAAAGGACAAGAGGGAGCAGCTGTTTGTGAGTCAGATCCCTGCTGATTTCTCCCAGCAGTTTGTATTGTATTGTACTTCTATTGTATCCAGGGCAAGGCGGGAGAATGACGGCCAGGGCAGTTTACTGTTCTGGATGTCAGGTGTGGGAGGTCATGGAGTCGGATAGCCCTCCAGACGTCCACATATGTGCCAGGTGCATTGAGATGGGGCTCCTAAGGGACCGTATTAGGATCCTGGAGCAGCAGCTCGATGACCTCTGTCTGGTCAGGGAGAGTGAGGAGGTCATAGAGAGCAGTCATAGGGAGGTGGTCACTCCAAAACCACGAGAGAGACGTGGGTCACGCTTAGGAAGGGCAAGGGGCAGAGGCAGGGACGAGTGAGTACCCCAGTGTCTGTACACCTTAAAAATAAGTACTCCTTTTTGAGTACGGTTGGGGTGGACCGCCTGCCTGGGGGTAGCGACAGCGCGCGGCCTCCAGCACAGAGATCGGCCCTGTTGCTCAGAAAGGTAAGGATAAAATGAGGAGGGCAATAGTAATTGGGGACTCTATAGTTAGGGGGCCAGATAGGCGATTCTGTGGACGCAGTCGGGAGACCCGGATGGTAGTCTGTCTCCCCGGTGCCAGGGTCTCGGACGTGTCTCAACGCGTCCAAGATATCCTGAAATAAGATGGAGGGGAGCCTGAGGTCGTGGTACATATAGGTGTCAATGACATAGGTAAAACAAGGGAAGAGGTCCTGAACGGAGGATTTAGGGAGTTGGGAGGAGAGTTAAGGAAAAGGACCAAAAAAGTAACAATCTCAGGATTACTGCCTGTGCCACACGACAATGAGAGTAGGAATGGAGCGAGGTGGAAGTTAAATGCGTGGCTGAAGGACTGGTGCAGAGGGCAGGGATTCAAATTTCTGGATCATTGGGACTTATTTTGGGGAAGGTGTGACCTGTACAGAAAGGACGGGTTGCACTTGAACCCGAGGGGGACCAATATCCTGGCGGGGAGATTTGCAAAGGCTACTGTGGAGACTTTAAACTAGAATGATTGGGGGGAGGGACTCAAATAGAGAAAGCTAGTAGACAGAGTGTGAGGCAGGAGGCAGAGAAGGGAAGCACTCGGACCCAAAATCTAGCGGAGAAAGAAGAAAAAGGAAATAAACAGAGAATAAGAGGCGGTGGGTTTCTTAAATGTGCATATTTTAATGCTAGGAGAATTGTAAGAAATGTGGATGAGCTTAGAGCCTGGACTGACACCTGGACATATGATGTTGTGGCGATCAGTGAAACATGGTTGCAGGAGGGCTGTGATTGGAAACTAAATATTCCAGTATTTCGTTGCTTCAGGTGTGATATAATTGGAGGGGCAAGAGGTGGAGGTGTTGCATTGCTTGTCATGGAAGATATTACAGCAGTGCTTTTGCAGGATAGATTGGAAGGCTCGTCTGGGGAGGCTATTCGGATGGAACTGAGAAGTGGGAAAGGTGTAGCAATAATTATAAGGGTGTATTATAGACTGCCAAATGGGGAGTGAGAATTGGAAGAGCAAACATGTAAGGAGGTAGCAGATATTAGTAGTAAGCACAAGGTAGTGATTGTGGGAGATTTCAATTTTCCACACAGACTGGGAAACACATTCTGTAAATGGGATGGACGGTTTGGAGTTTGTAAAATGTGTGCAGGATAGTTTTTTGCAGCAATATATAGATGTACCTACTAGAGGAGGGATAGTGCTGGACTCCTGTTAGGAAATGAGACAGGTCAGGTGGCGGAGGTATGCGTTGTGGAGCACTTCGGGTCCAGTGATCACAATCCCATTAGTTTCAATATAATTATGGAGAGGGTAAGAACTGGACCTAGGGTTGAGATTTTTGATTGGAGAAAGGCTAACTTTGATGAGATGCGAAATGATTTAAAATGAGTGAATTGGGACATTTTGTTTTGTGGGAAGGATGTAGAAGAGAAATGGAGGACATATAAAGGGGAAATTTTAAGAGTACATAATCTTTATGTCCCTGTTCGGTTGAAAGGAAATAGTAAAAATTGGAAATAGCCATGGTTTTCAAGGGAAATTGGACACTTGGTTCGGAAAAAGAGAGAGATTTACAATAATTATAGAAAGCATGGAGTAAATGGGGTGCTTGAGGAGTATATAGATTGTAAAAAGAATCTTAAGAGAGAAATTAGAAAAGCTAAAAGAAGATATGAGGTTGCTTTGGCAAGTAAGGTGAAGGTAAATCCAAAGGGTTTCTACAGCTATGTTAATAGCAAAGGGATAACGAGGGTTAAAATTGGCCCATTAGAGAGACAGAGTGGACAGCTATCTGCAGAGCTAAAAGAGATGGGGGAGATATTGAACAATTTATTTTCTTTGGTATTCATCAAGGAGAAGGATATTGAATTATGTGAGGTAAGGGAAATGAGTAGCGTAGCTATGGATACTATGAGATTCAAAGAAAAAGAAGTACTGACATTTTTGAAAAATATAGAAGTGGATAAGTCTCCAGGTCCTCACAGGATATTCCCTAGGACATTGAGGGAAGTTAGTGTAGAAATAGCAGGGGCTATGACAGAAATATTTCAATTGTCATTAGAAACGGGAATAGTGCCGGAGGATTGGCGTACTGCGCATGTTGTTCCATTGTTTAAAAATGTTTCTAAGAGTAAACCTAGCAATTATAGACCTGTTAGTTTGACTTCAGTGGTGGGCAAATTAATGGAAAAGATACGTAGAGATAATATATATAAGCATCTGGATAAACAGGGTCTGATTAGGAACAGTCAACATGGATTTGTGCCTGGAAGGTCTTGTTTGACTAACCTTCTAGAATTCTTTGAAGGGGTTACTAGGGAAATTGATGAGGGTAAAGCAGTGGATGTTGTCTATATGGACTTTAGTAAGGCCTTTGACAAGGTTTATCATGGAAGGTTGGTTAAGAATGTTCAATTGTTGGGTATAAATGCAGGAGTAGCAAGATGGATTCAACAGTGGCTGAATGGGAGGTGCCAGAGAGTAATGGTGGATGGCTGTTTGTCAGTTTGGAAGCAGGTGACTAGTGGGGTGCCTCAGGGATCTGTGTTGGGTCCACTGTTGTTTGTCATGTACATCAATGATCTGGATGATGGTGTGGTAAATTGGATCAGTTAGTATGCAGATGATACTAAGATAGGTGGTGTTGTGGATAATGAAGTAGATTTCCAAAGTCTACAGAGAGATTCAGGCCATTTGGAAGAATGGGCTGAAAGATGGCATATGGAGTTTAATGCTGATAAGTGTGAGGTGCTACATCTTGGCAGGACAAATCAAAATAGGAGGTACATGGTAAATGGTAGCAAATTGAGGAATGCAGTTGAACAGAGGGATCTGGGAATAACTGTACTTAGTTCCCTGTAGGTGGAATCTCATATAGATAGGGTGGTAAAGAAAGCTTTTGGTATGCTAGCCTTTATAAATCAGAGCATTGAGTATAGAAGTTGGGATGTAATGTTAAAATTGTACAAGGCATTGGTGAGACCAAATCTGGAGTATGGTGTACAATTTTGTTCGCCCAGTTATAGGAAGGGTGTCAACAAAATAGAGAGAGTACAGAGGAGATTTACTAGAATGTTGCCTGGGTTTCTGCAACTAAGTTACAGAGAAAGGTTGAATAAGTTAGGTCTTTATACTCTGGAGCGCAGAAGGTTAAGGGGGGACTTGATAGAGGTCTTTAAAATGATGAGAGGGATAGACAGAGTTGATGTGGACAAGCTTTTCCCATTGATAGTAGGGAAGGTTCAAACAAGACTAGGGGAAAATAATTGTTCGACACGGACTTGTAGGGCCGAGATGGCCTGTTTCCGTGTTGTAATTGTTATATGGTTATCTGTGTAGAAAACCATGAGAATAATAGATAGCGGAGACGCACAGACACCATGACTCTATTTTATCTACCAGCATTGCATCATCATCCCGTTCTCATTGGAGATGCACAGTGCCTTTGGGGAATTCGACCTGTAAAAACACAAAGCGAGCAATTTGTGCTAAATATATTGATTAACTGTGTCGCGGTGTACAACGATGGATGATGCAATCCTTCTACAAGCCCTGAGAAATCCAGCTGGGTTTGTGTTGTTGTAATTCGCTATGATACGCAGCGCATTATGGTTTAGCTTTAGGTTCAGGTTTATTATTTTTCCCAGTCTCCTCCCGAAGTAACGGTGTTGGTGTAACTTCTTGAGTGTCGGATGAAAGTGATATCTCCCCAACATATGGTTGATAAGATTAACGCCAGGCAACATGACCTCTCAACAATTTTCATTTCCTATCCATAGATGCAGATTAGGGCATAGAAACATAGAAAATAGGCGCAGGAGTAGGCCATTCGGCCCTTCAAGCCTGCACCGCCATTCAATATGATCATGGCTGATCATCCAACTCAGTATCCTGTACCTGCCTTCTCTCCATACCCCCTGATCCCTTTAGCCACAAGGGCCACAGCTAACTCCCTCTTAAATATAGCCAATGAACTGGCCTCAACTACCTTCTGTGGCAGAGAATTCCACAGATTCACCACTCTCTGTGTAAAAAAAGATGTTCTCATCTCGGTCCTAAAAGACTTGCCTCTTATCCTTAAACTGTGACCCCTAGTTCTGGACTTCCCCAACATCGGGAATAATCTTCCTGCATCTAGCCTGTCCAACCCCTTAAGAATGTTGTAAGTTTCTATAAGTTCATCCCTCAATCTTCTAAATTCTGGCGAGTACAAGCCGAGTCTATCCAATCTTTCTTCATATGAAAGTCCTGCCATCCCATGAATCAGTCTGGTGATCCTTCTCTGTACTCCCTCTATGGCAAGAATGTCTTTCCACAGATTAGGATCAACTCCACCATCTTTCCCCAAGTCAATATCCAGCTCCTTGGTGTTGCTGACATTGACGTTAATGTCCTAACACCAAGACACTAAGTTCTCTATCTCCTTCTTGTACTTCGTATCTTTATTGTCATAATTCGGTCATGCCTTCCTCTATGTTTCCAGAATGTATTTACTACCCGTTTCGTCTTGATGACATTGAGCGGTCGGCTATTTTTCTGACGCAATGTCAGAAAGTTCACTATCTATTTCCTGAACTCTGTCTCCTCATTGATCCGGCACATCACAGTGGTGGTGTCAGCAAACCTGTGTAAAGTGGATGAAATGTGTAAAGAGAATATCGTAGGAGACTGAGAAATCATCCTTGCAGGGCGCCGGTGTTGAGAGTTATTATGGAGATGTTTCATCTATCGTCACTGATTGAGGTCCGTGGGCCATACAGTCGAATAAGCAGTGGCAGAGGGCAGAGCACATTCCTAGGTCCTGGAGTTTGGAGATAACAACCAGTCCTCACTCCCCGCCCCCCTCACCTACCCCCCCACTGTGGACACAGCTACACACGGACACACACACAATGCCAAGCTCAAGTCTGTTCAGACATTTATTATCAAAATAATCAATCTTATCCTGGTCACAAGTTATTTTCCGTACCCGGTCACAATGTTCTTCAGTTCCCTATTGGCCACAAGAAGCTTCGCTCCAACCCTGTTTGTATTTAATAAATGGACACCACTGTTTTCTGCGGTAGAGGGTAATCGAGTTTCAGATATATCCGAGAGAGTAAATAGTAAGATGAAATGAGAACTTACCAGTTTGAAGTTTGATCTTTATTTTATGATGAGTTACGTTGAGGGATTACGCGAAGAACCCGTCAGCCCGCATGCGCCCCAATCTTCAAAGCAGCGGTGTGAAATCACAGATGACAGTTGGTGAACTGAATATAGTAAGATTAGAGAACTAGCATACCAGCTGACCTTTATGATAGAGGGTTCGGAGTGGAGGGCATGTAATCCCTCAACGTAACTCCTCATAGAAACATAGAAATATAGAAAATAGGTGCAGAAGTAGGCCATTCTGCCCTTCGAGCCTGCACCGCCATTCAATATGATCATGGCTGATCATCCAACTCAGTATCCTGTACCTGTCTTCTCTCCATACCCCCTGATCCCTTTAGCCACAAGGGCCACATCTAACTCCTTCTTAAATATATCCAACGAACTGGCCTCAACTACCTTCTGTGGCAGAGAATTCCAGAGATTCACCACTCTCTGTGTGAAAAATGTTTTCCTCATCTCGGTCCTAAAAGATTTCCCCCTTATCCTTAAACTGTGACCCGTTGTTCTGGACCTTAAACTGTGACCCCTTGTTCTGGACCTTAAACTGTGACCCCTCTATTCATAAAATGGAGATCAAATTGCAAACTGCAAACTGCAAACAAATTCTTGTTTAATCTTTCTATTTTACTTCGGAGTCACGTGAGTGACTACGTGAAGACTTCAAAGCTCTGTGATTTCATGCCGTGGAACGAGTCCATACGTCACACACTGTCATAACTTACCAAGGAGGAGTAACTGTAGAATGCATTCAGACATGACATAGTTATTTTAACAAGCTGATGCTTTATTAATGGCCAATGGCCTTTATAATGGGAATGGTCATATCACGTTCTGATACCATACCCAGAACCACAGGGAACCATGGCTGAGTAGGCCAGTCGGGTACTACCAAAATACCCGACGTGGAGTCTTGTTGGATATTTTGCAATACCCGACTGATGAGGCAGAAGGGAGGAAATGCATAGAAAAACAGTCCTCCCCAATGGAGCGAGATTGTATCCCTCGCCACTGCCCCAGGTTCTGGCTCCCAAGCAATATATGTTGGCAATTGGTGATTGACCCTGGATGCAAACAGGTCGATGTCCGGTGTTCCCATACTGAGCTACAATGTCAGTAAACACGTTGTGGTACAACATCCATTCGGTGATGTCATTCAATAGTCATGACCTGGTGTCCGCCACTGTATTAAGCGTACCTGGAAGGTAAGTAGCTGATACCCAAATATTCTCTTGATGCACCAGTGCCAAATAAGGTTTGCCAAATAATCACTGGGTATCGACTTAATTACACCCATGTGATTAATATAAGCCACCGCATTGGTGTTGTCAACCTGAAGTCGGACATGCGGATGGTCCATCTCTGGGCTCTTAGGCCATAGAACGCACCCAATAATTCTAAATAATTAATACCAGACGATTGAAGCAATGAAGATTCATGCATATCCCATCTGCGACCGCAACTAGAGACGGTATCAGTTACACCTCAACCTAGAGCGCTAGTATCAGGCTGTAAAACAACTGAAGGACTACTGACTACAATGGTATTAGAACAATGCCGAATGTTTGATATCCACCATTGCAATTCAGAAATAGCATTGCCTGGTAACCGTATAGGTCTGTCAAAGTGACCAGCACGAATTTTGAGTGCTTGTAATTTTCCCATCTGTAAATTTTGATAATGCAAAGGTCAAAACTGAGTGGCTGGAAATGCTGCCACTAGCTTGCCAATGACCATAGCTACTTGTGGAATTGAGGGTTGCTTAGCGTCAATAAGGCTGTGATAGTCCTCTACTAATTCTGTGGCCTTGCCTGTGAGTTAACAGTAATTTTTTGAGCCGAAAGAGATTGGGGAGATATTGAACGATTTATTTTCTTCGGTATTCACCAAGGAGAAGGATATTGAATTATGTGAGGTAAGGGAAACTAGTAGAGTAGCTATGGATACTATGAGTTTCAAAGTAAAAGAAGTACTGACACTTTTGAAAAATATAAAAGTGGATAAGTCTCCAGGTCCTGACAGGATATTCCCTAGGACATTGAGGGAAGTTAGTGTAGAAATAGCCGGGGCTATGACAGAAATATTTCAAATGTCATTAGAAACGGGAATAGTCCACGAGGATTGGCGTACTGCGCATGTTGTTCCATTGTTTAAAAAGGGTTCTAAGAGTAAACCTAGCAATTATAGACCTGTTAGTTTGACTTCAGTGGTGGGAAAATTAATGGAAAAGGTACTTAGAGATAATATATATAAGCATCTGGATAACAGGGTCTGATTAGGAACAGTCAACATGGATTTGTGCCTGGAAGGTCATGTTTGACTAATCTTCTTGAATTTTTTAAAGAGGTTACTAGGGAAATTGACGAGGGTAAAGCAGTGGATGTTGTCTATATGGACTTTAGTAAGGCCTTTGACAAGGTTCCTCATGGAAGGTTGGTTAAGAAGGTTCAACTGTTGGGTATAAATGCAGGAGTAGCAAGATGGATTCAACAGTGGCTGACTGGGAGACGCCAGAGGGTAATGGTGGATGGCTGTTTGTCGGGTTGGAGGCAGGGGAGTAGTGGGGTGCTTCAGGGATCTGTGTTGGGTCCTTTGTTGTTTGTCATGTACATAAATGATATGGATGAAGGTGTGGTAAATTGGATTAGTAAGTATGCAGATGATACCAAGATAGGGGTTGTTGTGGAAATTAAGACGATTTCCAAAGTCTACAAAGTGATTTAAGCCATTTGGAAGAATGGGCTGAAAGATGGCAGATGGAGTTTAATGCTGATAAATGTGAGGTGATAAACCTTAGCAGGACACATCAAAATAGGACGTACATGGTAAATGGCAGGGAATTGAAGAATGCAGTTGAACAGAGGGATCTGGGAATAACCGTGCATAGTTCCTTGAAGGTGGAATCTCATATAAATAGGATGGTAAAGAAAGCTTTTGGTATGCTAGCCTTTGTAAATCAGAGCATTGAGTATAGAAGCTGGGATGTAATGTTAAAATTGTACAAGGCATTAGTGAGACCAAATCTGGAGTATGGTGTACAATTTTGGTCGCCCAATTATAGGAAGGATGTCAACTAAATAGAGAGAGTACAGAGGAGATTTACCAGAATGTTGCCTGGGTTTCAACAACTAAGTTACAGAGAAAGGTTGAATAAGTTAGGTCTTTATTCTCTGGAGCGCAGAAGGTTAAGGGGGGACTTGATAGAGGTCTTTAAAATGATGAGAGGGATAGAGTTGATGAGGACAAGCTTTTCCCTTTGAGAATAGGGAAGATTCAAACAAGAGGACATGACTTCAGAATTAAGGGACAGAAGTTTAGGGGTAACATGAGGGGGAACTTCTTTACTCAGAGAGTGGTAGCGGTGTGGAATGAGCTTCCAGTGGAAGTGGTGGAGGCAGGTTCGTTGGTATCATTTAAAAATAAATTGGATAGGCATATGGATGAGAAGGGAATGAAGGGTTATGGTATGAATGCAGGCAGGTGGGACTAATGGAAAATAATTGTTCGGCACGGACTTGTAGGGCCGAGATGGCCTGTTTCCGTGCTGTAATTGTTATGTTATATGTTATAAATCCTAAATAATCCGTAACCGTGGAAGGATCAATTTGGATTTAACTGGATGCATGAGAAACCCCAATTTCTCAAATAAGAGTTTGGTGGCTGCAACAGCTAATTTAGCTGATTCCAGAGTTTTCCCAATAATTAAGATATCATCCTGATATGCCATGACAATATATTTCTGCGCCCTGAGAAGCGTAAGTGCTGGTTTTTAGATTTATGTAAACAATCTGGGGGCTGATGTTAACCTATTAGGCAAATATGTAAGGAGATAGCAGGTATTAGTAGTAAGCACAAGGTAGTGATTGTGGGAGATTTCAACTTTCCACACATAGACTGGGAAACACATTCTGTAAATGGGCTGGGTGGTTTCGAGTTTGTAAAATGTGTACAGGATAGGTTTTTTGCAGCAATACATAGAGGTGCCTACTAGAGGAGGGGCAGTGCTGGACCTCGTGTTATGAAATGAGATGGGACAGGTGGCGGAGGTATGCGTTGGGGAGCACTTCGGGTCCAGTGATCACAATACCATTAGTTTCAATATAATTATGGAGAGGGTCAGAACTGGACCTAGTGTTGAGATTTTTGATTGGAGAAAGGATAACTTTGATGAGATGCGAAATGATTTAAAAGGAGTGAACTGCGACATTTTGTTTTATGGGAAGGATGCAGAAGATAAATGGTGGACATTTAAAGGGGAAATTTTAAGAGTACAGAATCTTTATGTTCCTGTTCGGTTGAAAGGAAACGGTAAAAATTGGAAAGAGCCCTGGTTTTCAAGGGAAATTGGACATCTTGTTCAGAAAAAGAGGGAGATCTACAATAATTATAGACAGCATGAAGTAAATGAGGTGCTTGAGGAGTATAAGGAATGTAAAAAGAATCTTAAGAAAGAAATTATAAAAGCTAAAAGAAGATATGAGGTTGCTTTGGCAAGTAAGGTGAACGTAAACCAAAGGGTTTCTACAGCTATATTAATAGCAACAGGATAACGAGGGATAAAATTGGTCCATTGGAGAGACAGATTGGACAGCTATCTGCAGAGCCAAAAGGGATGGGGGAGATATTGAACAATTTATTTTCTTCGGTATTCACAAAGGAGAAGGATATTGATTTATGTGAGGTAGGGGAAACTAGTAGAGTAGCTATGGATACTATGAGTTTCAAAGTAAAAGATGTACTGACATTTTTGAAAAATATAAAAGTGGTTAAGTCTCCAGGTCCTGACAGGATATTCCCTAGGACATTGAGGGAAGTTAGTGTAGAAATAGCCGGGGCTATGACAGAAATATTTCAAATGTCATTAGAAATGGGAATAGTCCCCGAGGATTAGCATACTGCGCATGTTGTTCCATTGTTTAAAAAGGGTTCTAAGAGTAAACCTAGCAATTATAGACCTGTTAGTTTGACTTCAGTGGTGGGCAAATTAACGGAAAAGATACTTAGATATAATATATATAAGCATCTGGATAAACAGGGTCTGATTAGGAACAGTCAACATGGATTTGTGCCTGGAAGGTCCTGTTTGACTAATCTTCTTGAATTTTTTGAAGAGGTTACTAGGGAAATTGACGAGGGTAAAGCAGTGGATGTTGTCTATATGGACTTTAGTAAGGCCTTTGACACGGTTCCTCATGGAAGGTTGGTTAAGAAGGTTCAACTGTTGGGTATAAATGCAGGAATAGCAAGATGGATTCAACAGTGGCTGAATGGGAGAAGCCAGAGGGTAATGGTGGATGGCTGTTTGTCGGGTTGGAGGCAGGTGACTAGTGGGGTGCCTCAGGGATCTGTGTTGGGTCCTTTGTTGTTTGTCATGTACATCAATGATCTGGATGAAGGTGTGGTAAATTGGATTAGTAAGTATGTAGATGATACCAAGATAGGGGGTGTTGTGGATAATGAAGAGGATTTCCAAAGTCTACAGAGTGATTTAGGCCATTTGGAAGAATGGGCTGAAAGATGGCAGATGGAGTTTAATGCTGATAAATGTGAGGTACTACACCTTGGCAGGACAAATCAAAATAGGACGTTCATGGTAAATGGTAGGGAATTGAAGAATACAGTTGAACAGGGGGATCTGGGAATAACCGTGCATAGTTCCTTGAAGGTGGAATCTCATATCGATAGGGTGGTAAAGAAATGTTTTGGTATGCTAGCCTTTATAAATCAGAGCATTGAGTATAGAAGCTGGGATGCAATGTTGAAATTGTACAAGGCATTGGTGAGACCAAATCTGGAGTATGGTGTACAGTTTTCGTCACCCAATTATAGGAAGGATGTCAACAAAATAGAGAGAGTACAGAGGAGATTTACTAGAATGTTGCCTGGGTTTCAACAACTAAGTTACAGAGAAAGGTTGAATAAGTTAGGTCTTTATTCTCTGGAGCGCAGAAGGTTAAGGGGGGACTTGATAGAGGTCTTTAAAATGATGAGAGGGATAGACAGAGTTGATGTGGACAAGCTTTTCCCTTTGAGAATGGGGAAGATTGAAACAAGAGGACATGACTTCAGAATTAAGGGACAGAAGTTTAGGGGTAACATGAGGGGGAACTTCTTTACTCAGAGAGTGGTAGCGGTGTGGAATGAGCTTCCAGTGGAAGTGGTGGAGGCAGTTTCGTTGGTATCATTTAAAAATAAACTGGATAGGCATATGGATGAGAAGGGAATGGAGGGTTATTGTATGAGTGCAGGCAGGTAGGACTAAGGGAAAAAAGTTGTTCGGCACGGACTTGTATGGCCGAGATGGCCTGTTTCCGTGCTGTAATTGTTATATTGTTATATGGTTAAAGCTTTAAACTGCCACAGTTGCCCCATCCAGTTAAATTTCAAATACCTTTGATGACCCTTGTGTATGGATACTGAATAGTACGCATCCTTAAGATCGATGCAAGCCATAAAGTAACCTATGGAAATCAAATGTTTGGCTGTAAAAAAATGTTTCCATTTTAAAGTGTTTGTACTGCACAAAAGTATTAAGCTGTATGGGTGGAAATGAATTGTGAAGGAACTCAACTTTATAACCTTGAATATTGTGCAGTATAAAAGGGTCAGACGTTATTGAACTCCATGCACTCCAAAACAAGTGTAACCTACCATCAACCTGTGAATCGTTTTAACCCTAATGTCACGGAAAGAAGCCAGACCCACCTACCTCCATGCTTACCAATGGGTTTGTATTTACTTCTTCCGTCCCCGAGTCCTGGGGGGTAGGGGTGCTGGCATGTGGGATTGGCGCATTTTCCGAGAAGGCCGTTCTGGGCCTTGGTCAAAAAAAGATCTTTGTCCAGAAAATACGGCCTTCGACCTTTCATCAGCCTCCAGATATCGTTTCCTGCTACTGGATGTATAGGGGTGCTGCTGCCGAGGTTGGGAGGTCTTTCCGGTTGACGGCGCATTCATCAGCCCGGCAGCCTTTGCCTCCTCATCCAGGTCCTTGACCTGTTTTGACAGGTTCTCCACGAACAGTAGACTTGGCGGCTGGGTGTTGCTCGTTTTGCATAACCGCGCAAATTTAGGATTCAGGGCAGGTCGGGTGGCACTTTTCCTATAGCAGTTCATCTCGTACTGAGCACTGCATAACAGTGCCAGTGCATCCTCCTGCTCATCCGATAGCGATGTTCCATCTATAGACCTGGCAAACGCTGTAATGCCCGACGCCAGCACTTTGAGGACCTTTTGGATTTTTACGTCTTGGGCTGTGGTCCCCACCAATGTGTCCCCAAATTGAATTGTTCACCGCAGGAACATTTAGGGAAGCACAGTTCATAGGTGCCAAGTACTTGGCAGCTGTATCCGTCATAACTTGCTCCTGCAGCTGGTGGGATATGAAGTAATCAATACTGGCCGCCAGCTGTTCATGTAATGGTTCCCCAGACAGTGAGGGTATCGCCTATTGGAAATCAACGACTATAATTTCTGAGCTTCCTGCACCCCCAGCACACCGGATGTACCTTCAGCTATCCCTATCCCTCCGAGGATAGGGAGATACTGTGCAGCCCTGTCCCAGGTGCTACCGTGGGTGTCCGAGGAGACCCACGGTGACAAAGCTCCGACTGCTGGAGCATGTCACGTTGGAGCATCTGCTCCATCAAACAGTCCATGCGAGACATACGCCATAGGGCGCTATCAATCGCAGGAGGTGAATCTTCCCAGCCCGACTCATCGGATTCCACGGGCCTATCCGACTTACGCTTGGCTTTACCCCCTTTCTGGGGAACCACTGCGGATTCTAGAGGGACCAAGTCGGAGGTTGCTGGCTCCGCCGCCAGCGACCCGGGAGGTGAATTCGGCCGCTGCTGACTGCCCGTATGTCCGTGGTCCGCAGCCTGTTTCGCGGTCCGTTTGGACGTGACCCTAGACTTATCCATACTACTGGAACACACCGTTCTGTAAAGCAATTTCCAGAACAGGAAACGACCTCAGAATAGGTAAGAACTTACCTGCGGGTCTTTTTTAAACTTATCGCTGGTGCCACGCGCCAGTCGGCCAGTTGTTGTGCCATGCGATAGACGATATGAGGCGCATGCGTGCGGGTTCTTCATGGTGTCACTCACGTGACTCCGAAGTAAAATTGCATCACACCTCAGTCATTCCAAAGTGAATTCATATTCTGATCTTCTGATCCTAACGTAGCCATGCATATACCCGTTATTTAATGTGCTGAAGCTTTGTACACGGTCACACCTGTACAGATCGCACCTGAAGTGTTGCAGGAGGATTGTTCCCGATGTTGGGGAAGTCCAGGACAAGGGGTCACAGCTTAAGGATAGAGGGGAAATCCTTTTGTACCGAGATGAGAAAAATATTTTTCACGCAGAGAGTGGTGAATCTCTGGAATTCTCTGCCACAGAAGGTAGTTGAGGCCAGTTCATTGGCTATATTTAAGAGGGAGTTAGATGTGGCCCTTGTGGCTAGAGGGATCAGGGGGTATGGAGAGAAGGCAGGTACGGGATACTGAGTTGGATGATCAGCCATGATCATATTGAATGGCGGTGCTGGCTCGAAGGGCCGAATAGCCTACTCCTGCACCTATTTTCTATGTTTCTATGTTTCTATTTTTATCCTTTCAGGGGCTAGCAAACTCCCACATGTCGGCGTCAATTTCTTACTTGTTGTTCTCACCAACTGCACAGAATAGCGGATCGGGTCAATTATTGGTAGTTTCACAGCCGCTTGATGCGAGGGATAAATCTCCACTTCTGACTCAACACTGTTTCAAAGGTAAGTATCACCTACTTTAAAAGAGAGATGGCTGAGGCATGATACTCTATGGACCAAGTGCTAGAAAATGCGATTCAGTTATTGGATAGCATTAACACAGCACGTCTGCACTACTTTTTCTTAGTGTGACCGAGCTGCAGGTAGAGGTGAGGAATTTAATCTGAGGGATGATGATACGAAGGTGTATACAATCATGAGAGTAATAGATTGGCTGAATGCAGAACATTTCCCCCAGGATTGAGAATCAAAGGACAGATCTCGTAGGTTGAATGTGAGAGCAGCAAGATTTACAAGGAACTTGAAGGGAAGACTTGACACAAATAGGGAAAGCTGGGTGCCTGGTTTGAACTTTGATCAGATCATTCACTTCTGACATCACATATTTTTCTGCCTGGACGGATGCTATCTGAGTCTTTGGATTATACTATATTTTCCTCCTGTATTGCAGATGCACGGTCATTAATACGGTCCACGATATGGACGACTCAACCATCATAGGATTCATCACCAACAACCAAGTAACTGAATACCGTGCACAGGTCAACCAAGCAGTGACCTGGTGCACAGACCATGATCTCTTACTGAACTCATCAAAAACAAAAGAACTCATCATCGACCCAAGACGCCAGCCATCCCCCAAAACTCCTGTGCTCATTAAAGGTGAATCCATCTCCATCGCTGACACATTCAAACTCATCGGAACCCACATCAGCAACAACCTCAAATGGAGGACAAACGCAGACCACATCTATGGAAAAGCCCAGCAAAGACTTTTCCATCTCCGACAGCTCAGGAAGTTCAGAGTAAGGTCTCATCTCATGCTCTGCTTCTACACAGCCATCATCGAAAGCATCCTTACTTCATCCATCACAGTCTGGTTCGGCAGTCTCGACTCACTCTCCCGGAAGAAATTACAGCGCATCATCAACAGAGCATCCAATATTATTGGATTACCACTACCATCCCTTGAATCACTTTACCACAAACGGACACTACACAGAGCCCGCAAGATCATCTCTGATCCCACTCACCCTGCACACTATGCCTTTCAGCTACTGCCCTCTGGGAGGCGTTACAGGACAATTGCCTCCAAAACAAACCGCTTCAAAAACAGTTTCATTCCCACTGCAATTAACATTTTAAACTCTGTACGGTGAGGAATAAGAATAAGCATGGCCCTTATGTATTATGTAATGTGTCTGTCTGTATGTATATCTATGTTATATGTTTAATGTTTGATGAAATGTTGGAACCTGTACCGAGCTGTACTGATAACAAATTCCACCAGCCTGGCTGTGTGGTCATTAAAATACAACACAATATAATCAGATGTTATACTGAGTTCTTCCTCCTGTGCCCACTTCACACCTTCTCTTCGCATTTGTTCACTCCCATTCAACACATTCTCTTGTATATATCAATACTGTTTGTGTTACATGGACAATCTTAGCAGCCACCATGGTACGAGTATCCCTCTCTGATCACAGTTGGTACTTATGTGAGATCACTAGGTTAGCTGAGGTTAAGTTTGGTTATTATTGTCAGATATTTCGAGGTACAGTGAAAAGCATGAAAAGCACGCTATACATCCAGTTCAGATATGTCATGTACAGATACATAGAAATGTAGAAAATGGCAGTAGGCCATTCGGCCTTTCGAGCCAGCACAGCCATTCAAGATGATCATGGCTGATCATCCAAAATCAGTAACCCGTTCCGGCTTTTTCCCCATATCCCTTGATTCCCTCAGCCGTAAGAGTTAACCCTAATTCTCTCTTAAACCACAACCAGTTAAAGTCCTGCAGATGGAGTGAAGAGGAAGATACAGAATGCCGAATATATTTAATTACAGAAGATCATACTGGTTGTTTCCATGCCCGTGTATTTGTGAGAATGAACAACATTTGCTCAAGCCATTGTGCATAAATCCGTTCTCCGTAGAACTAGACAAGTGCAATTGGATAATTTGAGTTTTGTAAAATCATAAAGCAACACATTTTTGCAAAAATATGATTTAAGTTTGCTGAAGGTCTCATCTGGAACAGTGGATAAGCAATGCTTCTATAAGCAATGGGATCGCGATGTTGTAAACAATTAAGCAGAGAGGCATTCAAATATCTGCTTCAGTTTGAAGTTTATTGTTGCATGTATATATATATATATATATATATATATATATATAGTATTAGGTAAAAGTCGAGCACATTGGGTAGTGGGTACACGGATTTACATAGAGAATGAGTTGACATATGAGGTGGTTTCGGCAAAAATTAGGGCATCTTTCAAAGACAGTTGGACTGCTGCATGGATATGAATGATTTAGAGTGATGTGGGCGAGAGATGGGTAGGAATGAGATTGGTTGACCTGGGCATGCTGGATAGAAAGGCCCAGAGCTCTCCTAGTTGCAGCATGCTGCAAAGGTTGCAAATTTGTTTGCTCCCTTAACGTCTAACTTCAACTTACCACTCTTTCAATGCTGCTTGTGACTATTTGACTTCAAGACACCGTCTAACGTATTATAAACTGTGGATAACACTTTTACACGCCTTAATTGTGAAAAGGATGGAGACAAGACGGAAAGGAGGCTCCCCAAAGAAGTATCAGGGGAAAGCCACAACCACAGCTGATTCAAGTATCATAGAAGCAATATCGAAAATGAACGATGAATTGAATAAATGTGCTGAAAAATTTAATGAAAACAAGATTTGGCAGTTTGGATGAAATGGTGAAAGGAGTTTCGACCAAATTGAAGGAAGTCCAAGGAAAACTGTCTTTGTTACAAGATGAACTTCATGAACAAAATGATCAAATTGATATCTTACGAACCCTGGGACGGGAGAGAGATTTGAAGATTGAAAAACTGGAACGAAGAATGGATGAAAACACTCGAGCACTTCAGCAATACGTCTAAAAATATGCGCCTAGAAAACAGAAACCGTTGTTTGAATTTACGAATTGTTGGTTTGCCGGAAGGCCAAGAAGGAGATAACGTTATAAAATATGCTTCTAAAATGATATTTGGGACGATATTTGGTACGAAAGCCTACAATTTATACACCCATCTATCTATCTATCTATTTAATATATAAAACTCTCGTCCCATCCGACCGGCTGCCGGCCGGCTGCCTTTCTTCCTTTTGATTCGTTCCATCGTGTGATGTCACAATGCCCAATGCTCGCAGATGTCCAATCGGAATGGATCCATTTACATGTACGGCTGTCGACTGCCTTTCTTCCTTTGATTCCCTGCAATTCCGAAACCAGACGCAGAATCGCCGACATCTTTTCCATTTCGGTAGAGATTTCACTTTTCTTTCTAAGTATCCGCTCCTCATTACATTTCGTCGTGTTTAAGTACACGTTTTTAATCAAATCCTTCACCCCCCCCCCCCCCCACACTATTTCAAAAATAAACTGGCTTCACACCCATAGAAGCAGCACCAGCCCCAGCCCCTGGTGAACGTTCCATTGTGTGATGTCACAATGCCCAATGCTCACATATGTCCAATCGGAATGGATCCATTTACATATGCCTTTGCAGGAGCCCCAGCCCCTGGTGAACGTTCCATCGTGTGATGTCACAATGCCCAATGCTCAAAGACATTGTTGACATAGAGGGAGTACAGAGAATAGGCTGTGGGCCGAGGAGCTTTATTCTGCAGTTTCGTGACCCAAGTCACCAAACTACATGAAATTATCACATATTGTGTAAAAATATTTATAAAAATCACCACTGACACTCAGAAAAACGGGAAAAATGTCGGGAATTTTTTAGTCCAATCAAAGCACGTTTAACATTGAGTTGTCTGCCAGTTGGCCAATCACGCGCTTTGTTTCAGGCTAGCACACAAAATGGCTGAGGGAGCTTCACAGATGCCTGTTTTACTGGAGATTCCGATGTGTTGATCTGTGGAATAAATGTCGTGGAAACTTGCAGCAGGTTCATTGTATTTAGTGGGAAAAGCATAAAAAAAGCTGAAGAAAGTGCTGCGAGGTCGATTAAAGTGCAAGAAAGCAAAGTCCCTGCTGAAGTGAGTTAGTTGATTCATGGGGTCCTTCTTTGTGTTCCAGCACATCAGCAGGGATTACTCTACAACACGCTGGCATTAGTGACAATGTTTAATTTACTGTTATAGCTTAGACCCCCCCTCCCCCCCCACACACTCTTTCCCCTCCCCCCACCCATCTCCCCCTCCCATCCCACTCTCCCCCTCCCTCCACACTCTTCCCCCTCTCCCTCCTCATTCCCTTACCGTGCACAGTCTCTGTCTTAAAGAAGGAACTACAGATGCTGGAAAATCGAAGTTAGACATAAAAAACTTCGATAAACTCAGCGGGTGCGGCAGCATCTATGGAGCGAAACCCGGAAGAAGGGGTTTCGGCCAAAAACGTTGCCCTTTTCCTTCGGTCCATAGATGCTGCTGCACCTGCTGAGTGTATACAGGTTTGTTGTTGTTGTACCAGCCTCTCTCTCTCTCTCTGCCCTTCTCTCTTCTCTCGACTCATGCACGCCCGCTCCAACCCCTCCACCCCCCCCTCCCCCCTTCACCTCTCTCTCCCATCCTCTCCTTCCCCCCCTCCCCCTCTCCCTCTCCACCCTCCTCCTCCCCTTCCACACAAAATATTTTTTGTGGGGGCAGGTCCACAGTGTGTGTGACTGTTTGTGGAGGCAGCCACGCGCTCTCCATTCAAGAAGACGCTCATCTGTTTGTGGAGGCGCGTGCTTAGTATGTGACCAAAGATCTTATAGCGGAGCTCTCCGCTACAAGATCTTTGTGTGTGACGACCACGCCACCCCCCCCCCCCCCCCTTTGGTGCAGGATGCGCGCGCAGCATCTGAACGCTCCGCGATTGTTCGAATTCTTCACTAACCGTCATTCTGACTTTGCTTGTGAAGAGAAAAGTCCTGAATTGCATTTGTCTGATGCAGGAAGATTGTTCCCAATGTTGGGGAAGTCCAGGACAAGCGGGTCACAGTTTAAGGATAAAGGGGTAATCCTTTAGTACTGAGATGAGGAAAACATTTGTCACACAGATAGTGGTGAGTCTCTGGAACTCTCTGCCGCAGAAGGTAGTTGAGGCCAGTTCATTGTTTATATTTAAGAGGGAGTTAGATGTGGCCCTTGAGACTAAAGGGATCAGGGGGTATGGAGAGAAGGCAGGTATAGGATACTAAATTGAATGATCAGCCATGATCATATTGAATGGCGGTACATGCTCGAAGGGCCGAATGGCCTACTCCTGCACTTAATTTCTATGCTTCTATGTTTCCCTCTCTTCACCACTCTCCCTCTCCCACCCATCCCTCTCTCCCCCACCCCCTTCCGTCTCTACCACCACCCCCTTCCCCCTACCCCTCTGTCCCTCTTTCACCACTCCCCCTACCCCTTTCTCTCCACTCTTCCACTTATATCCCCTTACCCCACGCCTCTCCCACCCCCACTCCTCTCTCTTCCTCTCCCTTCCCCTCTCTCCCCCACCCCTTTCCCTACCCCTCTGTCCCTCTTCCACCACTCCCCCGTCTCTCTTCCTCCACTCCCGTTACCCCTCTACCCCTCCCTCCCTCCCTCCCCACTCTTCCACTTCTCGCCCCCTTCTCTCCTCCCCCTCTCCCTCTCCTCACCCCTCTCCCTCTCCCATCCCTCTCTCCCCCACCCCCTTCCCTCTCCACCCCACCCTCTTCCCCCTCCCCCCCACCCCCTTCCCCCTATCCCTCTGTCCCTCTTCCATCACTCCCCCTACCCCACTCCTCCTCCCTCCCCACTCTTCCACTTCCCTCCCCGTCCCCTCCACTCCTCTCCCCACTCTTTCCCCTCTCCCCCACCCCTCTCCCCCTCCCTCCCTCCTCCCAATCTTCCCCATCCCCCCTCCCCCACATCTCTCTCCCCATCTCTCACCCCCTACCCCGCTCTCCTTTCCCTCCCAAATCTATCCCGTTTCCTCCTCCTCCTGTCCCCTCCCTCCCCTCTTCTCACCCCCCCCCCCCCCCGCAAACGCCGTTGGGGAAACAGACCCAACTGGTCTGCACTTGGTCTAGTTATATATTAAAACTGTGTGCCTGTCGCCTGCCGTCCGTCCGGCTGCCTTTCTGCCTTTCGATTCGTTCCCATCGTGTGATGTCACAATGCCCAATGCTCGCAGATGTCCAATCGCAATGCCCGATGCTCGCAGATGTCCAATCGGAATGGATCCATTTACATGTACGGCTTCCGGCTGCATTACTTCCTTTGATGCACTGCAACTCTGAAACCAGACGCAGAATCGCCGACATCTTTTCCATTTCGGTAGAGATTTCACTTTTCTTTCTAAGTATCCGCTCCTCATTACATTTCGTCGTGTTTAAGTACACGTTTTTAATCAAATCCTCCCCCCACCCTCCAATATTTCAAAAATAAACTGGTTTCTCACCCATAGAATCAGCACCAGCCCCAGCCCATGGTGAACGTTCCAACGTGTGACGTCACAATGCCCGATGTTCACATATGTCCAATCGGAATGGATCTATTTACATATGCATTTGCAGGAGCCCTAGCCCATGGTGAACGTTCCATTGTGTGATGTCACAATGCCCAATGCTCAAATACGTTGTTGCCATAGAGGGAGTACAGGGAATGTTCACCAGACTGATTCCTGGAATGTCAGGACTTTCATATGAAGAAAGACTGGATAGACTCGCCTTGTACTCGCTAGATTTTAGAAGATTGAGGGGGTATCTTATAGAAACGTATAACATTCTTAAGGGGTTGGACAGGCTAGATGCAGGAAGATTGTTCCGGATGTTGGGGAAGACCAGAACAAGGGATCACACTTTAAGGATAAGGGGGAAATCCTTTAGGACAGAGATGAGAAAAAAAATTTTCACACAGAGAGTGGCGAATCTCTGGAAATCTCTGCCACAGAAGGTAGTTGAGGTCAGTTCATTGGCTATATTTAAGAGGGAGTTAGATGTGGCCCTTGTGGCTAAATGGGTCATGGGGTATGGAGAGAAGGCAGGTACAGGATACTGAGTTGGATGTTCAGCCATGATCATATTGAATGGTGGTGCAGGCCAGAAGGGCCGAGTGGCCTACTCCTGCACTTAATTTCTATGTTTCTATATTTCACTCTCTTCACCCCTCTCCCTCTCCCACCCATCACTCTCTCCCCCACCCCATTCCCTCTCTCCCCGCGCCCCCTTCCCCTTCCCCTCTGTTCCTCTTCCACTAGTCCCACTACCCCTCCCTCCCCACTCTCCCACTTCTCTCCCCTTACCCCACCCCACCCCTCTTCCTCCCTCACCCCTCTCTCTTCCCCTCGTTGTCCCACCCCTTCCCCTGCACCTCTGTTCATCTTCCACCTATCCCCCGTCCCTCTTCCACCACTCCCGCTACCCCTCCCTCCCTCCCCACTCTCCCACTTCTCTCCCCTTCTCTCCTCCCCCTCTCCCTCTCCTCACCCCTCTTCCATCCCTCTCTCCCCCACCCTTCCCTCTCTACCCCACCCCCTTCCCTCTCTCCCCCGCCCCCTTCCCCTCTGTTCCTCTTCCAGCTCTCCCCTACCCCTCCCTCTACCACTTCTCTTCCCTTACCCCACCCCTCTCCCTCCCTCACCCCCCCTCCCTTCCCCTCTCTCCCCCACCCCTTCCCCTACCCCTCTGTCCCTCTTCCACCACTCCCCCTGTCCCTCTTCCACCACTCCTGCTACCCCTCTCCCCCTCCCTCCCTCCCTCCCCTCTCTACCACTTCTCTCTCCCCCCACCCCTCTCCTCCTCCAATTCCACTCTCCCCCTCCCTCCACACTCTACCCCCTCTCCCTCCTCATTCCCTTACCGAGCACAGTCTCTGTCTTTAAGAAGGAACTACACATGCAGGAAAATCGAAGGTAGACATAAAAAAAGCTGGATAAACTCAGCGGTTGCGGCATCATCTATGGAGCGAATTGAATGGTCAACGTTTTTGGCCGAAACCCGGTTGAAGGGTTTCGGCCAAAAACGTTGCCCTTTTCCTTCGGTCCATAGATGCTGCTGCACCAGCTGAGTTTATCCGGCATTTTTGTTGTTGTACCAGCCTCTCTCTCGTTGCCCTTTTCTCTTCTCTCGACTCATGCACGCCCGCTCCAACCCCTCCCCCCCCCCTTCACCTCTCTCCCCCATCGTCTTCTCCCTCCTCCCCCTCTCCCTCTCCACCCTCCTCCTCCCCTTCCTCACACAATATTTTTTGTGGGGCGGGTCCTCAGTGTGTGTGACTGTTTGTGGAGGCGGCCACGCGCTCTCCATTCAAGAAGACGCTCATCTGTTTGTGGAGGCGCGTGCTTAGTATATGACCAAAGATCTTATAGTGGAGCTCTCCGCTACAAGATCTTTGTGTGTGACGACCACGCCACCCCCCCCCCCCCCCACCTTAGGTGCAGGAGGCGCGCGCAGCATCTGAACGCTCAGCGATTATTCGAATTCTTCACTAACCGTCATTCTGACTTTGCTTGTGAAGTGAAAAGTTATGAATTGCATTTGTCTGATGCAGGAAGATTGTTCCCGATGTTGGGGTAGTCCACGACAAGCGGGTCACAGTTTAAGGATAAGGGGGAAATCCTTTAGTACTGAGATGAGGAAAACATTTTTCACACAGATAGTGATGTGTCTCTGGAACTCTCTGCCACAGAAGGTAGTTGAGGTCAGTTCATTGGCTATATTTAAGAGGGAATTAGATGTGGCCCTTGTGGCTAAAGGGATCAGGGGGTATGGGGAGAAGGCAGGTACAGGATACTGAGTTGGATGATCAGCCATGATCATATTGAATGGTGGTACATGCTCGAAGGGCCGAATGGCCTACTCCTGCACTTAATTTCTATGCTTCTATGTTTCCCTCTGTTCACCCCTCTCCCTCTCCCACCCATCCCTCTCTCGCCCACCCCCCTTCCCTCTCTACCACCACCCCCTTCCCCCTACCCCTCTGTCCCTGTTTCACCACCCCCCACCCCTCTCTCCCCACTCTTCCACTTATATCCCCTTACCCCACGCCTCTCCCACCCCCACTCCTCTCTCTTCCTCTCCCTTCCCCTCTCTCCCCCACCCCTTTCCCTACCCCTCTGTCCCTCTTCCACCACTCCCCCGTCTCTCTTCCTCCGCTCCCGCTACCCCTCTACCCCTCCCTCCCTTCCCACTCTTCCACTTCTCTCCCCCTTCTCTCCTCCCCCTCTCCCTCTCCTCACCCCTCTCCCTCTCCCATCCCTCTCTCCCCCACCCCCCTTCCCTCTCTATCCCACCCCCTTCCCCCTCCCCCCACCCCCTTCCCCCTAACCCTCTGTCCTTCTTCCAACACTCCCCCTACCCCACTCCTCCTCCCTCCCCACTCTTCCACTTCCCTCCCCTCCCCCTCCACTCCTCTCCCCACTCTTTCCCCTCTCCCCCACCCCTCTCCCCCTCCCTCCCTCATCCCAATCTTCCCCATCCCCCCTCCCCCACATCTCTCTCCCCATCTCTCACCCCCTACCCCGCTCTCCTTTCCCTCCCAAATCTATCCCGTTTCCTCCTCCTCCTGTCCCCTCCCTCCCCTCTTCTCACCCCCCCCCCCCCCGCAAACGCCATTGGGGAAACAGACCCAACGGGTCTGCACTTGGTCTAGTTATATATTAAAACTGTGTGCCTGTCGCCTGCCGTCCGTCCGGCTGCCTTTCTGCCTTTCGATTCGTTCCCATCGTGTGATGTCACAATGCCCAATGCTCGCAGATGTCCAATCGCAATGCCCGATGCTCACAGATGTCCAATCGGAATGGATCCATTTACATGTACGGCTTCCGGCTGCATTACTTCCTTTGATGCACTGCAACTCTGAAACCAGACGCAGAATCGCCGACATCTTTTCCATTTCGGTAGTGATTTCACTTTTCTTTCTAAGTATCCGCTCCTCATTACATTTCGTCGTGTTTAAGTACACGTTTTTAATCAAATCCTCCCCCCCCCCCCCCTCCAATATTTCAAAAATAAACTGGCTTCTCACCCATAGAATCAGCACCAGCCCCAGCCCATGGTGAACGTTCCAACGTGTGACGTCACAATGCCCGATGTTCACATATGTCCAATCGGAATGGATCCATTTACATATGCATTTGCAGGAGCCCCAGCCCATGGTGAACGTTCCATTGTGTGATGTCACAATGCCCAATGCTCAAATACATTGTTGCCATAGAGGGAGTACAGAGAATGTTCACCAGACTGATTCCTGGAATGTCAGGACTTTCATATGAAGAAAGACTGGATAGACTCGTCTTGTACTCGCTAGATTTTAGAAGATTGAGGGGGTATCTTATAGAAACGTATAACATTCTTAAGGGGTTGGACAGGCTAGATGCAGGAAGATTGTTCCGGATGTTGGGGAAGACCAGAACAAGGGGTCACACTTTAAGGATAAGGGGGAAATCTTTTAGGACAGAGATGAGAAAAACATTTTTCACACAGAGAGTGGTGAATCTCTGGAAATCTCTGCCACAGAAGGTAGTTGAGGTCAGTTCATTGGCTATATTTAGGAGGGAGTTAGATGTGGCCCTTGTGGCTAAAGGGATCAGGGGGTATGGGGAGAAGGCAGGTACAGGATACTGAGTTGGATGATCAGCCATGATCATATTGAATGGCGGTACATGCTCGAAGGGCCGAATGGCCTACTCCTGCACTTAATTTCTATGCTTCTATGTTTCCCTCTGATCACCCCTCTCCCTCTCCCACCCATCCCTCTCTCCCCCACCTCCCTTCCCGCTCTACCACCATCCCCTTACCCCTACCCCTCTGTCCCTCTTTCACCACTCCCCCTACCCCTCCCTTCCCACTCATTCACTTCTATCCCCTTACCGGATGCCTCTCCCTCCCCCACCCCTCTCTCTTCCGCTCCCTTTCCCTCTCTCCCCCACCCCTTCCCCTCTGTCCCTCTTCCAACCACTCCCCCGTCTCTCTTCTACCACTCCCGCTACCCCTCTACCCCTCCCTCCCTCCCTCCCACCCCACTCTTCCATTTATCTCCCACTCTCTCCTCCCCCTCTCCTCACCCCTCTCCCATACCTCTCTCCCCACCCCCCTTCCCTCTCTACCCCACCCCCTTCCCTCTCTCCCCCCACCCCTTCCCCTATCCCTCTGTCCCTCTTCCATCACTCCCGCTACTCCTCTCCTCCTCCCTCCCCACTCTTCCACCTCTCCTCCTTCCCCTCCACTCTCCCTCCCCTCTCTCCCCCCACCCCTCTCACCATCCCTCCCTCCTCCCCTCCCTCCCCATCCCCCCTCCCCCACATCTCTCTCCGCATCTCTCACCCCCTACCCTGCTCTCCTTTCCCTCCCAAATCTATCCCGTTTCCTCCTCCTCCTCTCCCCTCCCTCCCCTCTTCTCACCCCCCCCCCCCGCAAACGCCGTTGGGGAAACAGACCCAACGGGTCTGCACTTGGTCTAGTGTTCATTAAATACCAGACATTCTTTAATACAATTTAAGGTACTACATAGACTGCATTATTCTAAAACAAAATTAAATAGAAATTTTTCCTAATGTCTCTCCTATCTGTGATAAATGGCAATGCCAAATGGCTAGCTTAACCCATACTTTTGTAAACTGTATTAATATAAAAAATTACTGGATAGATATTTTTAAAATAATATCTGTAGTCAAAGGGGTAGATCGGACCGGCACGGAGGCCGGGCTGAAGCCTGAACCCAGGACTAGATGAATAGTTATGTTCTCTAACCTATCTCCCAACTTGTATTATTGATAGTTTATCCTATTTTTCTAATTTCCTTCTTTCTTTCTTTCTTTACTTTTTTCTATCTATAAATATAAATAAATAATTAGAGGCAATGTTTATAGGTAACAGACAAAGGAGGATCCCAGCTACTTTGGTAACTGGATCCCTGAAAACATGTATACTTAATATTTTACTGCTAAATAAAGTCTGTACTGGTTTGGATAATGAGATGTAGATGACTCTAAGAAAAATGTATTTAATAAATAAATAAATAAATACAATTATAAAGGAAACATTCAACATTGAGCATAATGAAAACCTTCCGTTTTTGGATAACGCACACAGGATTTGGATGAAATCCGGTTATAAACCGAGACACTTGATCATTCGGTTTCATTTTTGGAGGAGAATATTCTCCAGGCAGCAAAAAAGTTGTGCGTGGTTGAATATGAAGGATGCAAGTTTCGGTTTGTCCCTGATTATAGTTACGAGCTTTTGGAAATAATAACCTTGGATAATAATAAGCAGCAGTCGCTCTTTAACTCCATGACAGTCTGTATTTTTTTCCTTCTCTCTCAAAGAGGTAATAACGAATGTATTATGACTAAGAGTGGTTAAATGTTATTATTTTTGTGCCATGCGCTGTTACTAGGAGAGATGGGGTCGGGGAGGGGATTAGGTAGCTTGCTGACTGTCTATAGGTCAGTTTGGGGTTTTACAGGGGTGGGGGGGAGGGGTCTTTTGTTCCCTATTTAGTGTTCTTCATCTGTGCGAACTCTGAACTACAAAATGTCTGAAATGTCGTCACTTCTGCCTCCGCCCTAGATTTTTCTTCTTCCAGTATTATGAACTTTTAGGTTTCAAGAAATTAACCCATTACATGCCACATGATTTTGACAAGCAATATGGGTAAAGTTGCTAATTTCCTTTCATGGAATGTGAATGGCTTGAACCATCCCATTAAGAGGAAAACAATTTTTAAAGTTCTTCGCCGACTAAATTCTCCGATTATCTTTGTTCAAGAAACTCATGTAAGGCAAGATGACAAGTTACAATTTTTCAAGTTTTGGAGAGGACAGCAGTTTCATTCGAATTCACAGGCTAAGGTGAAAAGAGTCTCTATCTTTATTGACTCCTCAATTCCGTTTGTTCAACATGAAACAATTTCTGATCCATATGGCAGATTCTTGGTGATTATCGGTGTTCTTTATAGGCAACAAGTCGCTATGTTGAATGTCTATGCACCAAATATTGATCACCCTGAGTTTTTAAACAGTTATTTGCATCCTTTCCTAATTTAAATGAACACTTTTTAATAATGGGTGGAGATTTAAATTGCTGTCTGAATCCCTCTGTTGACAGGTCTACATCTGATCATGTGCTTCCAAATAAATCAGCTAATTGTATTAATTATTTTTTTACTTGACTAGGGAATGTTAGAAATACCATATAATGAGTCTCTGTTGTTAGATGAACCCACCACGGAAGAAATAATCCAGAAATCAATTATTTAAATGAATTTGGGTAAAGCTCCCGGTTTAGATGGGTTTACAGTAGAATTTTTAAAGTATTTTTCAAATTTATTGTCTCCATGGCAATGCAAGGTATTTAAAAAAATCATTTTTAAGGAATAGATTACCACAATCTTTTTATGAAGCTTCTATTTCTTTAATTCTTAAAAAAGATAAAGACCCTACTGAAGTGACATCACATAACCATATAACCATATAACAATTACAGCACGCAAACAGGCCATCTCGGCCCTACAAGTCCGTGACGAACAATTATTTTCCCTTAGTCTCACCTGCCTGCAATCATACCATAACCCTCCATTCTCTTCTCATCCATATGCCTATCCAATTTATTTTTAAATGATACCAACGAACCTGCCTCCACCACTTCCACTGGAAGTTCATTCCGCACCGCTACCACTCTCTGAGTAAAGAAGTTCCCCATGTTACCCCTAAACTTCTGTCCCTTAATTCTGAAGTCATGTCCTCTTATTTGAATCTTCCCTATTCTCAAAGGGAAAAGCTTGCCCACATCAACTCAGTCTATACCTCTCATCATTTTAAAGACCTCTATCAAGTCCCCCATTAACCTTCTGCGTTCCAGAGAATAAAGACCTAACTTATTCAACCTTTCTCTGTAACTTAGTTGTTGAAACCCAGGCAACATTCTAGTAAATCTCCTCTGTACTCTCTCTATTTTGTTGACATCCTTCCTATAATTGGGCGACCAAAATTGTACACCATACTCCAGATTTGGTCTCACCAATGCCTTGTACAATTTTAACATTACATCCCAGCTTCTATACTCAATGCTCTGATTTATAAATGCTAGCATACCAAAAGCTTTCTTTACCACCCTATCTATATGAGATTCCACCTTCAAGGAACTATGCACGGTTATTCCCAGATCCCTCTGTTCAACTGCATTCTTCAATTCCCTACCATTTACCATGTACGCCCTATTTTGATTTGTTCTGCCAAGGTGTAGTACCTCACATTTATCAGCATTAAACTCCATCTGCCATCTTTCAGCCCATTCTTCCCAATGGCCTAAATCACTCTGTAGATTTTGGAAATCCTCTTCATTATCCACAACACCCCCTATCTTGGTATCATCTGCATACTTACTAATCCAATTTACCACACTTTCATCCAGATCATTGATGTACATGACAAACAACAAAGGACCCAACACAGATCCCTGAGGCACCCCACTAGTCACCTGCCTCCAACCCGACAAACAGCCATCCACCATTACCCTCTGGCGTCTCCCATTCAGCCACTGTTGAATCTATCTTGCTACTCCTGCATTTATACCCAACAGTTGAACCTTCTTAACCAACCTTCCATGAGGAACCTTGTCAAAGGCCTTACTAAAGTCCATATAGACAACATCCACAGCTTTACCCTCGTCAATTTCAATAAAATTCAAGAAGATTAGTCAAACATGACCTTCCAGGCACAAATCCATGTTGACTGTTCCTAATATAACCATATAACAATTTACAGCACGGAAACAGGCCATCTCGACCCTTCTAGTCCGTGCCGAACACGTAGTCCCATATACCTGCGCTCAGACAATAACTAATCTCTTTCTTTTCACATATCTATAAAAACCTTTGCAGTCAGTTTTTATGTTCCCTGCCAGTTTTCTTTTATAATCTATTTTTCCTTTCCTAATTCAGCCCTTTGTCCTCCTCTGCTGGTCTCTGAATTTCTCCCAGTCCTCCGGTATGCTGCTTTTTCTGGCTAATTTGTACGCATCATCCTTCGCTTTGATACTATCCCTGATTTCCCTTGTTATCCACGGATGCACTACCTTCCCTGATTTATTCTTTTGCCAAACTGGGATGAACAATTTTTGTTGTTCATCCATGCAGTCTTTAAATGTATTCCATTGCATTTTTACAAGATGGCGCCTGCCTGCGGCGACTTTTGCGGAGCTCCGGAAAATAAAAGGCTCAACTACAACTTCCAACAACTTACCTGGATCAGAAAAACGGCAGAAATCGGTGCCGTTTCGGACAACCTGCTTGAGATCCTCAAGGCTCTCGCAATTTCGCGAACTCCCGCAGCTGCGGGAATCCAGGACTTTAAACTTTCCCACGCTGGCTGTGGAACTCCCGACCCGACTGTGGATCCCAGGTACTGTACCTTGAAACCCCGGGATGACCCCCAGAGCCGACGGGCTGGATCTCCCAGCAACAACGGAGCTGCAGTTGCCGACTTTGAGGGAACCCCTGTTCGTTACGGAGCTGGAGCTGCCGTCTGTGAGGGAATCCCCGTTCCAGCGCAGGTCCGCAGAAACAGCAGGTACAGCAAGTACAGTACCTGGAAACAAAGGGGAAGCGTCCATTGTGTCCGGAAACGTGGCCGTCGGGCAGGACTTCAGGTCAGAATGAAGCGCAGGGGCCTTCGGCCCCCTCTCCCAACTATCCTACTGGCTAATGTACAGTCCCTTGAAAACAAAGTGGAGGACTTAAGGGCAAGACTGCTTTATCAAAGGGAGCTGAGGGAATGCTCTGTGTTCTGTTTCACAGAGACATGGCTCACCCCCAGCTCCCCAGACTCAGCGGTCCAGCCTGAAGGGTTCTCCATCCACCGCATGGACCGTACCCTGGCATCTGGGAAAGGGAGAGGAGGGGGCGTCTGCCTCATGGTCAACTCTGCGTGGTGTTCCGACGTGGCAGTCCTGTCCAACTCCTGCTCTCCACACCTCGAACATCTGGCGGTGAAGTGCCGTCCCTTCTACCTCCCGAGAGAATTCACCTCCGTTATCCTGACCGCGGTCTACATCCCACCCCAGGCAGACGTCCATCTGGCACTGGAGGAGCTGCATGCCGTGGTCAACAAACACCAGACGTCTTACCCCGAGGCATTTACCACCATTGCTGGGGACTTCAATAAGGCGAACCTCAAGAAATCACTCCCCAACTTCCACCAACATGTCTCCTGCTGCACCAGAGGACCTAACACCCTCGACCACTGCTACACCACCATCAAGAATGCCTATCGTTCTATCCCTCGCCCTCACTTCGGTAAGTCCGACCATACCGCGGTGCTGCTTCTTCCTGCCTACAAGCAGCAATTAAAGAGCGCACCCCCAGAAGTGAGGACAGCACAGAGCTGGTCGGGGGGGGGGGCAGAAGAACAACTCCAGGACTGTTTGGAGTCTGTAGACTGGGCAATGTTCAAGGACTCGGCAACGGACTTGAACGAATATGCCACAGTCGTTACAGACTTCATAAAGAAATGTGTGGAGGACTGCATCCCTACAAAAACCTTCCGAGTGTTTCCCAATCAGAAACCTTGGATGAACTATGAGATCCGTACTCTCCTGACGTCCAGACACAGGGCATTCACATCCAACGATACAGTGGCCTACATGAAGACCAGATACGACCTTGGTAAGGCCATCAAAAAGGCCAAAAGGGACTTCTGCTCCAAACTGGAGGACGAGACAGATGTTCGGCAGCTGTGGCAGGGTCTGAATGCAATCACCTCCTACAAGGCAAAACCAGGAGGCAGCTCGAATGTCGGTGTAACATCACTCCCTGACGAGCTCAATGCGTTTTACGCACGCTTTGACAGGGAGAATACTGATGTGCCTTCCCGATCCCCCATTCGCTGTGATGGCATTTCAGTCTCAGTCACAGAGGCCGATGTCAGGAAATCCTTCAGAGGGGTGAACCCCCGAAAAGCACCTGGACCTGATGGTATACCCGGCCGTGTTCTAAAAACCTGTGCGGACCAACTGGCGGGAGTTTTTACGGACATTTTCAACCTCTCACTTCTGAGGTCTGAGGTCCCCACCTGCTTTAAAAGGGCATCAATTATACCGGTGCCCAAGAAGAGTAAGGTGACGTGCCTCAATGACTATCGACCAGTGGCACTAACGCCGGTGGTGATGAAGTGCTTTGAGAGGTTGATCATGGAGCAAATCAACTCCTACATCGACAAAAACCTGGACCCACTGCAGTTCGCAAACCGCCACAACAGATCAACGGTGGATGCGATCTCGCTGGCCCTCCACTCCGCACTGGACCACTTGGACAACAAAAACTCATATGTCAGGCTGTTATTCATTGATTACAGCTCGGCATTTAACACAATCATCCCCTCCAAACTGGTTACCAAACTCGCAGAACTGGGTCTCTGCGCATCCCTCTGCAACTGGATCCTCGACTTCCTCGTCCACAGACCACAGTCTGTTCGGATTGGTGGAAATGTGTCAGCCTCAATAACAATCAGCACGGGAGCACCTCAAGGCTGCGTGCTCAGCCCCCTGCTGTACTCACTCTATACCCATGACTGCGTAGCGAACCACAGTGCGAACTCCATCATCAAGTTCGCTGATGACACCACTATTGTGGGGCGTATCACTGATGGGGATGAGTCAGAGTACAGAAGAGAGATCGAGCAACTGTCCATATGGTGCCAGCGCAATAACCTGGCCCTGAACACCAGCAAAACCAAGGAACTGATTGTGGACTTTGGAAGGAGTAGGAGGGGGACCCACAGCCCCATTTATATCAACGGGTCGATGGTTGAAAGGGTCAAGAACTTCAAATTCCTGGGGGTGCACATCTCTGAAGATCTTTCCTGGTCCGAGAACACGAACGCAATTATCAAAAAAGCTCATCAGCGCCTCTACTTCCTGAGAAGATTACGGAGAGTCGGATTGTCAAGGAAGACTCTCTCTAACTTCTACAGGTACACAGTCGAGAGCATACTGACCGGTTGCATCGTGGCTTGGTTCGGAAATTTGAGCGCCCTGGAGAGGAAAAGATTACAAAAAGTAGTAATCACTGCCCAGTCCATCATCGGCTCTGACCTTCCTTCCATCGAGGGGATTTATCGCAGTCGCTGCCTCAAAAAGGCTGGCAGTATCATCAAAGACCCACACCATCCTGGCCACACACTGATCTCCCTGCTACCTTCAGGTAGAAGGTACAGGAGCCTGAAGACTGCAACAACCAGGTTCAGGAATAGCTACTTCCCCACAGCCATCAGGCTATTAAACCTGGCTCGGCCAAAACTCTGATTATTAGCAACCACTTTCTGTTATTTGCACTACCAGTTTATTTATTCATGTGTGTATATATTTATATCATGGTATATGGACACATTTACTTGTTTTGTAGTAAATGCCTACTATTTTCTGTGTGCTTAAGCAAAGCAAGAATTTCATTGTCCTATACAGGGACACATGACAATAAACTCACTTGAACTTGAACTTGAACTTGCATATCCACCGTCAACCCTTTTAGAATTAATTGCCAGTCAATCTTGGCCAATTCACGTCTCATACCCTCAAAGTTACCTTTCTTTAAGTTCAGAACCATTGTTTCTGAATTAACAGGTGAGTTGATCACGGGGAACAAGGATATGGCGGACCAATTGAATAACTACTTTGGTTCCGTCTTCACTAAGGAAGACATAAATAATCTGCCGGAAATAGCAGGGGGCCGCGGGTCAAAGGAGTTGGAGGAATTGAGTGAAATCCAGGTTAGCCGGGAAGTGGTGTTGGGTAAATTAAATGGATTAAAGGCCGATAAATCCCCAGGGCCAGATAGGCTGCATCCCAGAGTACTTAAGGAAGTAGCTCCAGAAATAGTGGATGTATTAGTAATAATCTTTCAAAACTCTTTAGATTCTGGAGTAGTTCCTGAGGATTGGCGGGTAGCAAACGTAACCCCACTTTTTAAGAAGGGAGGGAGAGAGAAAACGGTGAATTACAGACCAGTTAGTCTAACATCGGTAGTGGGGAAACTGCTAGAGTCAGTTATAAAAGATGGGATAGCAGCACATTTGGAAAGTGGTGAAATCATTGGACAAAGCCAGCATGGATTTACAAAAGGTAAATCATGTCTGACGAATCTTATAGAATTTTTCGAGGATGTAACTAGTAGCGTGGATAGGGGAGAACCAGTGGATGTGGTGCAAGGTGACTGCAAGATGACTTGGATCGGCTGGGTGAGTGGGCAAATGTTTGGCAGATGCAGTATAATGTGGATAAATGTGAGGTTATCCATTTTGGTGGCAAAAACAGGAAAGCAGACTATTATCTAAATGGTGGCCGACTAGGAAAAGGGGAGATGCAGCGAGACCTGGGTGTCATGGTACACCAGTCATTGAAAGTGGGCATGCAGGTGCAGCAGGCAGTGAAGAAAGCGAATGGTATGTTAGCTTTCATAGCAAAAGGATTTGAGTATAGGAGCAGGGAGGTTCTACTGCAGTTGTACAGGGTCTTGGTGAGACCACACCTGGAGTATTGCGTACAGTTTTGGTCTCCAAATCTGAGGAAGGACATTATTGCCATAGATGGAGTGCAGAGAAGGTTCACCAGACTGATTCCTGTGATATCAGGACTGTCTTATGAAGAAAGACTGGATAGACTTGGTTTATACTCTCTAGAATTTAGGAGATTGAGAGGGGATCTTATAGGAACTTACAAAATTCTTAAGGGGTTGGACAGGCTAGATGCAGGAAGATTGCTCCCGATGTTGGGGAAGTCCAGGACAAGGGGTCACAGCTTAAGGATAAGGGGGAAATCCTTTAAAACCGAGATGAGAATAACTTTTTTCACACAGAGAGTGGTGAATCTCTGGAACTCCCTGCCACAGAGGGTAGTCGAGGCCAGTTCATTGGCTATATTTAAGAGGGAGTTAGATGTGGCCCTTGTGGCTAAGGGGATCAGAGGGTATGGTGAGAAGGCAGGTACGGGATACTGAGTTGGATGATCAGCCATGATCATATTGAATGGCGGTGCAGGCTCGAAGGGCCGAATGGCCTACTCCTGCACCTAATTTCTATGTTTCTATGTTTCTATGAAATGACCAGAATTATGTTTGAGTGCTTGCACCTTTGCCCTCTGTAAATTTTGGTAATGCAAAGGTCCAAACCTTGCTGCTGCAAAAGCAGCCACGAGCTTACCAATCACCCTTGCCACTTGTCGAATAGATGGTTGACTGACGACAACAAGGCTGTTACAGGCATCCATTAAGTCTGCTGCCTTGCACCTTGGCAAAGTCAAATAAATGTGAACCGAGTCAATAGTTAGGCCCGGCAACCGATGGAGCGAGTGGGCGAGGGTCAGGGCTGTGAGTATTTAAATCGAGCGCGGGGCTTTCTTTCACAGAGGCCCGGGAACCGTTGGAGCGAGTGGAGCAGGGTCAGAGCTGTGAGTATTTAAATCGAGCGCGGGGCTTGCTTTCACAGAGGCCCGGGAACCATTGGAGCGAGTGAAGGAGGGTCAGGGCTGTGAGTATTTAAATCGAGCGCGGGGTTTTCTTTCACAGAGGCCCGGGAACCGTTGGAGCAAGTGGAGGAAGATCAGGGCTGTGAGTATTTAAAACGAGCGCGGGGCTTTCTTTCACAGAGGCCCGGGAACCGTTGGAGCGAGTGGAGGAAGGTCAGGCCTTACCAAAATCTGTAACGTTCCACACTCCATAGGGAGGGTTCTGCTTGGGAGCCGCTGATTGGTGGAAGCAGACTAGAGGAAGCAGCTGGTTGGGTGCAACCTCAGGTTAGCATTTCTGCTTTCTGGTTAAAGGTACAGTGGGCTAAAGGTACAGTGAGCTAAGGGTACAGTGCTTTAGTAAAGGTACAGTGCTTTTTGTTTATATAATAAAGGTGCAGTTTAAAGGTCAAGAGGGAGCAGCTGTTGTGAGTCAGATACCTGCTGATTTCTCCCAGCAGTTTCTATAGTATTATACTTGTATCGCATCCAGGGTAAGGCGGGAGAATGGGCGGGAGAGTCTGAAGAAGGGTTTCGGCCCGAAACGTCGCCTATGTCCTTCCCTCCATAGATGCTGCTGCACCCGCTGAGTTTCCCCAGCAATTTTGTGTACCTATGGCGGGAGAATGACAGCCAGAGCAGTGTACTGTTCTGGATGTCAGATGTGGGAGGTCATGGTGTCGGATGGCCCTCCAGACGTCCACATCTGCACCAGGTGCAGCGAGATGGGGCTCCTAAGGGACCGTATTAGGATCCTGGAGCAGCAGCTCGATGACCTCTGTCAGGTCAGGGAGAGTGAGGAGGTCATAGAGGGGAGTTATAGGGAGGTGGTCACTCCAAAACCACGGGAGAGAGACATGTGGGTCACGCTAAGGAAGGGCAAGTGGCAGAGGCAGGGACGAGTGAGTACTCCAATGTCGGTACACCTTGCAAATAAGTACTCCTGGTTGAGTACGGATGGGGGTGACAGCCTGCCCGGGGGTAGCGACAGCGGACGGGCCTCCAGCACAGAGACCGGCCCTGTTGCTCCGAAAGGTAGGGACAAAAAGAAGAGGGCAATAGAAATTGGGGACTCTATTGTTAGGGGGTCGGATAGGCGATTCTGTGGACGCAGTCGGGAGACCAGGATGGTGGTCTACCTCCCTGGTGCCAAGGTCTCGGATGTGCCTGAACGCGTCCAAGATATCCTGAAATCAGAGGGAGAGGAGCCTGAGGTCGTGGTACATATAGGTACCAATGACATAGGTCAAAAAAGGGAAGAGGTCCTGAAGGGAGAATTTAGGGAGTTCGGAGGAGAGTTAAGGAAAAGGACCAAAAAGGTAACAATCTCAGGATTACTGCCTGTGCCACGCGATAGTGAGATTAGGAATGGAGCGAGGTGGAGGATAAAGGCGTGGCTGAAAGACTGGTGCAGAGGGCAGGGATTTAAGTTTCCGGATCATTGGGACTTCTTTTGGGGAAGGTGGGACCTGCACAGAAAGGATGGGTTGCACTTGAACCCGAGGGGGACCAATGTCCTGGCGGGGAAATTTGCAAAGGCTACTGGGGAGACTTTAAACTAGTATGGTTGGGGCGAGGGACTCAAATAGAGAAAGCTAGTAGACAGAATGGGAGGCAGGAAGCAGAAAAGGGAAGCACTCGGACACAAGAGGAAAAAATTTAAAAAAAGGAAATAAACAGAGAATAAGAGGCGGGGATTTCTTAAATGTGCATATTTTAATGCTAGGAGCATTGTAAGAAAGGTGGATGAGCTTAGAGTCTGGATAGACACCTGGAAGTATGAAGTTGTGGCGATCAGTGAAACATAGTTGCAGGAGGGCTGTGATTGGAAACTAAATATTCCAGGATTTCGTTGCTTGAGGTGTGATAGAATTGGAGGGGCAAGAGGTGGAGGTGTTGCATTGCTACTCAGGGAAGATATTACAGCAGTGCTTTGGCAGGATAGATTGGAGGGCTCATCTAGGGAGGCTATTTGGGTGGAACTGAGAGATGGGAAAGGTGTAGCAACACTTATAGGGGTGTATTATAGACTGCCAAATGGGGATCGAGAATTGGAAGAGCAAATATGTAAGGATATAGCAGATATTAGTAGTAAGCACAAGGTAGTGATTGTGGGAGATTTCAATTTTCCACACATAGACTGGGAAACACATTCTGTATATGGGCTGGATGGTTTGGAGTTTGCATAATGTGTGCAGGATAATTTTTTGCAGCAATACATAGAGATACCTACTAGAGATGGGGCAGTGCTGGACCTCCTGTTAGGAAATGAGACGGGACAGGTGGCGGAGGTATGCGTTGGGGAGCAATTCGGGTCCAGTGATCACAATACCATTAGTTTCAATATAATTATGGAGAGGGTCAGAACTGGACCTAGGGTTGAGATTTTTGATTGGAGAAAGGCTAACTTTGATGAGATGCGAAATGATTTAAAAGGAGTGAACTGGGACATTTTGTTTTATGGGAAGGATGTAGAAGAGAAATGGAGGACATTTAAAGGAGACATTTTAAGAGTACAGAATCTTTATGTTCCTGTTCGGTTGAAAGGAAACAGTAAAAATTGGAAAGAGCCCTGGTTTTCATGGGAAATTGGACATCTTGTTTGGAAAAAGAGGGAGGTCTACAATAATTATAGGCAGCATGAAGTAAATGAGGTGCTTGAGGAGTATCAGGAATGTAAAAAGAATCTTAAGAAAGAAATTAGAAAAGCTAAAAGAAGATATGAGGTTGCTTTGGCAAGTAATGTGAAAGTAAATCCAAAGGGTTTCTACAGCTATATTAATAGCAAAGGGATAACGAGGGATAAAATTGATCCATTGGAGAGACAGAGTGGACAGCTATCTGCAGAGCCAAAAGAGATGGGGGAGATATTGAACAATTTATTTTCTTCGGTATTCACCAAGGAGAAGGATATTGAATTATGTGAGGTAAGGGAAACTAGTAGAGTAGCTATGGATACTATGAGTTTCAAAGTAAAAGAAGTACTGACACTTTTGAAAAATATAAAAGTGGATAAGTCTCCAGGTCCTGACAGGATATTCCCTAGGACATTGAGGGAAGTTAGTGTAGAAATAGCCGGGGCTATGACGGAAATATTTCAAATGTCATTAGAAACGGGAATAGTCCCCGAGGATTGGCGTACTGCGCATGTTGTTCCATTGTTTAAAAAGGGTTCTAAGAGTAAACCTAGCAATTAAAGACCTGTTAGTTTGATTTCAGTGGTGGGCAAATTAATGGAAAAGATACTTAGAGATAATATATATAAGCATCTGGATAAACAGGGTCTGATTAGGAACAGTCAACATGGATTTGTACCTGGAAGGTCATGTTTGACTAATCTTCTTGAATTTTTTGAAGAGGTTACTAGGGAAATTGACGAGGGTAAAGCAGGGGATGTTGTCTATATGGACTTTAGTAAGGCCTTTGACAAGGTTCTTCATGGAAGGTTGGTTAAGAAGGTTCAACTGTTGGGTATAAATGCAGGAGTAGCAAGATGGATTCAACAGTGGCTGAATGGGAGAACCCAGAGGGTAATGCTGGATGGCTGTTTGTCGGGTTGGAGGCACTAGTTGGGTGCCTCAGGGATCTGTGTTGGGTCCGTTGTTGTTTGTCATGTACATCAATGATCTGGATGAAGGTGTGGTAAATTGGATTAGTAAGTATGCAGATGATACCAAGATAGGGGGTGTTGTGGATAATGAAGAGGATTTCCAAAGTCTACAGAGTGATTTAGGCCATTTGGAAGAATGGGCTGAAAGATGGCAGATGGAGTTTAAATGTGAGGTGCTACACCTTGGCAGGACAAATCAGAATAGGACGTACATGGTAAATGGTAGGGAATTGAAGAATACAGTTGAACAGAGGGGTCTGGGAATAGCCGTGCATAGTTCCTTGAAGGTGGAATCTCATATAGATTCAGATTCAGATTCAGAAAACGTTATTGTCTGTCGTAACAGAAAATCTTCTTTGACGTGGCTCAACATACAACCAGGACAATGTACTGATAAGCAGTCATACAACACAGATTTCTGCGAGCACACACGGTGTGTATAGATCTTAAAAGCAAGTATAAGGATTAGATAGTATAAAAATAGTCAAGATAAAAGTTTTGGATACGTATAAAGTGACAGTGCGTCAGGGTTAATTTGTCCCTTGTTCATTTTTTATTTAAGCTGTTTATGGCAATGGGTATGAATGAATTTTTGTGGATGTTTTTCTTGGATAGGGGGACTTTATATCGGCGGCCTGATGGCAGAAGTTGGAAGGACTTGTGCAAGGGGTGGGTGGGATCCTGTGTAATGAGGTTGGCTTTCCTTTTAACTGCCTGGGTGTGGAGTACTGATAATTGATTTTGAGTTTTGCCAGTTATTTTGCTTGCTTGATTGATGAACCGGGAAAGCTTTGATTTGTCTTTGACAGAGGTGAGGGTGAACCAGGATGTGATGTTAAAGGTGAGTACAGATTCTATAAGTGATTTATAGACAGCTGTCAAAATGTCCTGTCTGACATCAAAGCTCCTGAGTTTCCTCAGCAGGAACAGGCGTTGCTGTGCCTTCTTGTACACAGAGTCTGTGTGCTGGGAGAAGGACAGGCGGGTGTCAATCTCTGTGCCCAGGTATCTAAAGGCCTCTACCTGCTCAACTGTCTGCCCATTCAGCCTCAGAGGTTCAAAGAGAGGTTGGGGGGAAGATGTTCGCCTCCCCCCACAACACAGCTCCTTGGTCTTGGAGATGTTAAGCTCCAGAGAGCTCTCTTTGATCCACAGCATCAGGGTGTTGACCTGCTGATAGTAGGCAGCCAGAGAAGTGTGATCCTTGATGTGGGCCACCAGGGCCATATCGGCTGCATACTTAAAAAGGGAAATGTCACTGTTATTGTTTGTTATGTTGTTTGTGTAGATGGAAAATAAAATCGGTGATAAAACACAACCCTGGGGGACACCAGTGTTTAAAATCATGTTCTTGGATTTAAAACCATTTACCACCACATGCTGAGGCCGGTCCTGCAGGAAGTCTTTTATCCACAGGATAAGTGATGGGTTGACGTAGATCCAGAAGGCGGTTGCAGAGGGTGACCGTGTTGACTGTGTTAAAAGCGGAAGAAAAGTCCATAAATAAAATCCGTGTGTGGGGAGTCCAGCTATATGCTAACTGTGTCCAGGAGAGTCAAACAGGCATCCTCCACCCCACGCCTTGCCTTATAGGCAAACTGAAGTGGGTCAAGCCTGTTCACCACCATAGCAGCGAGGTGATCACTTACCACCCTCTCCATACACTTGGGAAGAATGGATGTGAGTGCAGTCCTTCATCTCCCTGGCGTTAGATTTCTTCGGCACCGGTATAAGTGTGGACTCCTTCCACATCCGTGGGACACAGCTGGAGTCAAGGAGATGCTGGAATAGCTGAGTGATGACATCACCAAGCTGAACTGAGCATTCCCTCAGCACCTTGCCCCTGAGCCTGTCCGGGCCAGAAGCTTTGTGAGGGTTGATGCGGCCCAGTATAGATGTAACCTTCCTTTTATCCACTGTGATTGATGAACTGCTGGTGAGGGTCCAGTCATTCTGGGGGTGTGTCCTGTCAAACCTGCTGTAATAGATGTTGAGTTGCTCAGCAAACGTGGCGGGGTCAGAGCATTGGATCAGGGCCGGTTTCTGGGCTCTGCCCATCATGGTGTTAAGTCCCTGCCATGCCTCCCTTGCATTGCCAGTGGTGAATTTTTCCTCCACTTTGTTTTTGTAGTGGAGTTTGGCCAGCCTGGTCTTCCTTCTCAACTCACTATTATACTGTTTTACTCTGTGTTTGTCTCCCTGTAGGAATGCCACTTTTTTGTTGTTCGGGTGGTAAAGAAAGCTTTTGGTATGCTAGCCTTTATAAATCAGAGCATTGAGTATAGAAGCTGGGATTTAATGTTAAAATTGTACAAGGCATTGGTGAGACCAAATCTGGAGTATGGTGTACAATTTTGGTCGCCCAATTATAGGAAGGATGTCAACAAAATAGAGAGAGTACAGAGGAGATTTACTAGAATGTTGCCTGGGTTTCAACAATTAAGTTACAGAGAAAGGTTGAATAAGTTAGGTCTTTATTCTCTGGAGCGCAGAAGGTTAAGGGGGGACTTGATAGAGGTCTTTAAAATGATGAGAGGGATAGACAGAGTTGATGTGGACAAGCTTTTCCCTTTGAGAATAGGGAAGATTCAAACAAGAGGACATTACTTCAGAATTAAGGAACAGAAGTTTAGGGGTAACATGAGGGGGAACTTATTTACTCAGAGAGTGGTAGCGGTGTGGAATGAGCTTCCAGTGGAAGTGGTGGAGGCAGGTTCGTTGGTATCATTTAAAGATAAATTGGATAGGCATATGGATGAGAAGGGAATGGAGGGTCGTGGTATGAGTGCAGGCAGGTGGGACTAAGGGAAAATAATTGTACGGCACGGACTTGTAGGGCCGAGATGACCTGTTTCCCTGCTGTAATTGTTAAATGGTTATATATGGTTATATGGTTAATTCATACACTGTTTACCTGTATTTATACTTAATCATTTTAAATATGAATGTCATGTTTTATACTTTGGCAATATAACAATGTATTTTTTATCATGCCTATAATGTTTTTAAATTTAAATTGAAATTGAGGGGAGATAGAGGAGGGTGGAGAGAGAGAGAGAGAGAA